>NC_035444.2:163112050-163412050 GCF_002127325.2 Helianthus annuus
TGACAGAGTAAGGAAGTTTTGAAAATGTTACACGTGCCGAAACTTAATTCTGCAGACATAAGGTGGCGATTACGCGAAGGCACGAAACTAGTATGTGGATTGTGTACCTGGCCAGTACACAAGAAACATATGACGTTCGTGAGACCGTGATAATTGTTACAGGTATGTCCGTTAGAATTAGGTAGTAGGTGGACGTGGGGGGGAGATGAAAGGAAATGTAAGACTTTCAGGAATGAAGTATGAATGATCTGTTGAATCCGCGAGACGGATTCAACGCGTGTAGGAATGAAAGATATGAATAGAATGTTTGAATCCGTGAGACGGATTCAAGAAATAAAAGGCTCGAATGGAATGTTTGAATCCGCAAGACGGATTCAAGGAATGAAATGCAGGAATGGCATGCTTGAATCTGCGAGACAGATTCAAATTATAGAAAGAAGAAAATGAATGAATAGTAGGATAGAAACCGTAGGACAGATTTAAAAACATATGAAGGATAAAATTTACCCACATTAGAATTATGTCAATAATTGACCGTAGTTATGTTAAACGAGTTCTATGAGTAAATGTAAAGTAAATGAACAAAGGAATGATCGTAATGGGCACGCAAAGCTAAGTTTTAAAATGAAAGAAAGAAGTTTTAAACCCGCTATGTGTAGATGTTCTAGAAATCCACTCTTAGGAGTCAGAATGAATGACGGGCTATGACCCAGACAAAGAATTAAGTATGAACAGGAGGGGCAAGTTTGTTAAGAATATCAAAATGATGTAATGGATGTTTCTGTAAGTAAGCATGAATGGAAGGAAGTACGAATGTGTACCTCGATGCATCTATGATGGGTAAGAAAATCCAGTTTAACCTTAAAAGGGTCAAACTGCGAAGGCTGACGAAATAAGTAACTAAAATGAAAGAATTGCGTGTAAGAAATGGAATGTAAAATATGTATAGTATGTACGCAGGAAATATGTAATAGAATTTTAGGTGACTAATCACCTAGTAGACTCAGTATTTGAATGAGATATGCTAACCGCCAATTTTGTAGGTGGTGATGTTAAGATCTTTGGTGTGATGAAACCAACAGAATTGGTGAAGGGATGTGTTCGAATGGAGGCACATTACATGGATGAATGGAATCTAGCCTGGTCTGGCTAGTACTCGTGAAGAAGGTGGACAGATCTGATTTACAGATCGTTGTAGTATGGAATGAAATCGAGGTAAATAAAGTGTTTTAATTTATGACGGATAAGTATGAATTAACAAATCGAAATCGCCCTGCAAAATTGAGTGGTGAAAGGAGTATGGTATAGTATGGAATGGTTAATTCCTTATAATTAACATAAGGAGAGAACCATGTCATTGAGAATTACGTTTTATAAATTATGAGCGAAACCTTCGGGTATGGGTTAGACTCTCGTATGAAGAACCTATATGATGCGTTTGTGTAGACAACTATAGTGATGCATGAATTGAGAAAAATAGTAATGTAGGACAAATGAGGTAAGTTGAAGACAAAGTATGAGAAACATGAACTATCTAGTAAGGAATGGTGTTGAGATTATGTCAAATTTTTAGTTTTTGAGTATGATTGTCAACTATAGTATTTCGAATATGTTAGTGTAAGTTGAAATGGTGATACATGTACATATATGTAATTAGTTGATCATGTACTTAAGTACATGTGTGTCTTTCACCATGATTATGAAATGTAAATAGTATCATTGGTGTGGCCGACTAGGTTTAGATGAGTACATGATCATATGATGAGAGTATGTAGGCAAGATGATTGACTTTCTGAAAAGTCAACAATGTATGAATTTGTACGACATGTTTACTTAAGTAGATTAAATGATGCAGGAATTAAAGGTAGTTGTAATGTCAGATGAATGGGATAATCTGAAGGTAACGTATAGGTACGTGTGATACAAGTAACTATAGAAATATAAAATGATGTCAAGCGGGTAGCTAAAATATGTAAAGGTGACTATGACTTAATAGTTTTGTTGCGATAACAAAACAAGAACTAAACGTTATAGGATATACGAATAGAATGTAATTTTAAGAAATGAAATGAAGGTATTAGACCCGTCATAAACGGATCATATGAATAAAAGTGTTAGTACAAGTTTGTGTAAATAAGAATAAGTCAGTTATATGAATGATTTATGAAACAAGGACGGGTAGTTACCTATCATGATGAGGTACCAGTCAAAGTTAGACATATATGGGTATGTGTAGATTTCGAAATAAGGATTGTGTAGTTGACGAAAATAATAAGAATGTTGTGGTAAACACAAAGATATATAATGCACATGATATATGGGTATTAGAATGATGAATGAACCAATAGCTAAGAAATGGGTTGGAAGCTAGCGCTATTAGTGTCTAATAGAAATGAGAAAGGTTTCGGGGACGAAACCTCTTTTAAGGAGGGTAGATTTGTAACACCCCAAAACCGAATTATTAAATTTGTTAGTAAGGCCCCATGTCTAATAAAATAGAATGTAGTAACTAGGATATTGAACCTAGTTAAATGCTTAGTCAAAACAAACAAGGACATGAAAATGGGTTAATTATGAGCAAGTGTCAAACATGAGGGGGTGGTTTTGAATAAATGGAAAGATTTAATATAAAAAAAAATAAAAGCCACAAACACACACACCTGGACGTGTGTGTGTGTGTGTGTGTGTTCGATCAGAGAGGAGAAAGAAAGGGGGGAACCCTCATGAACCCTAATCAACAAATTGGATGCGAATTGGGTTGAATTCGAACTTGCATGAGCCCTAAAAGTGGTTATCTAAGCAAGCTTTAGCCAAGGTATGCCTTAATTTCTAGTTTTGATGAACAACCATGAAGTGGGTGTTGATGAATATGTGAGTTTGATCCAAATTAGAATGAAAGTTTACTATTGCTATCATGTTTAAGTAGAATCATGGCTAAATTTCGGTTGTCATAGTAAAATTGGAATGAAACTTATGTTAATGAGCATGAGAATAGTCATGATGAAATGTGTATGTTGATAATTATATTGATTCATAGGATATGTGGTAGGTTTTGATGATAACATGATGCAAAATTTATGACAAAGTGATCTTGCTTGAATATGGAAAGAATATGTTTGAATTACTTGTACATTATGCCTAAATGTTAGTACGCACGCCTAGTGTTCGATGAAATGTCTAGGCGAAGCTAGAAAGTAAAATTATTGCAAGAATTTGGTAATTTGGTGTAGAATGTGATAATGTTATGTTAGATAGTTAAGTTAGCATGAGATACGTGTTTTGGATGAAATACATGTGGGTAGTTAGTTGATGAGATGGTTCCGAGAAGTATGCATTAGGGATTAGTACCCGATGCTTGAATGGTAGTGCACGCCATGAGTCGGATTAGTGACATAATGGTAATTTAGAAATGAGTATGTACTAAGTGTATAGATTGAAGACAACTAGTAAAGCTTGATGTTACGATTACATTAAATTGGCTAACTTGGCATGTAGTTGTCAAGTGTAGGATCATGAAAGTGTTACCATGTGTAAATTGAAATTGTGAATATCTAGTAAGGAATCGAGTGATTATGTAGTTGTATGTACTACATGACATGATTATGAAACGTGTATGGCGTTACTAAAATAGTCTATCATATCAAGATAAAGGTGTGTGTGTTCATAAGTGGGGAGTAAGTAAGTATGGTCGTTGACTTTCTGAAAAATCAATGAATATGCGAGTGACATGATTAGACTTATGAATATGTCTATGAGAATTAAGAATCATGATTAGGTGTTAGGACGATTAAATGCACATACGTATGATAATAGATTGACTAAATGAATGTTGAACAATGTGGATTGTCGGTTCATGTCATATGCATGATAAGTTGACTAATGAAAGTCTATGTAGCTAAGAGTTTGAAATGGATGTGATATGAATGAACATGCATACTAACTTTGATGTGGACATAATGACTTGAAAGGATATGAACCCCAATTAACATGGACTCAAGTATGGAAAGCTAACGGATCATGAGGAAAGGGGAAGCTTTGCACAAACTTGGATGCACAAGGTAAGTGATTCCGACTCACTTCTTAGTATACATAAGAACTTATTCTGGATATTATATGTAGGGAAGTCATGTATGGTGTGAAATGATTGAAAGTAATAAGATAACTATCGATCTAGATAGTAGAAGGTAGTTTATGGGACCAAACGGGTCGAATAAATAAGAATAAGCGAGGTAATGGTAATAATACGGGTAATGATTAAGTACCCGGGGAAGGAATCTTAGTCTAATATGTGAGGAATTGTTTTACGGATGTTTAGGAACAAGTTTCAAGTGAAACGGATGCAAAACGAGCAAGTTATGCGTATTTTAGTTCTTAAAAAGGGAGGCTGATTCAGGGGCCACCGTAAGCTACGGTAGCCACCGTAGCTTACGGTGGGAGCTGGGGACATATTTCTGCCGTAAGGCAGTATAAGGAAGCCGTAAGACATTAGGGGCCACCGTAAGCTACGGTAGCCACCGTAGCTTACGGTGGAGGTCAGGTACAAATGTATAGTTTGAGGTTTTCTTTGTTTTTCCTTCGAATTCGGACCCCGTGAACCCATTCCAAGCCTTGTTAAGCTTCTATAATGATCCTTAACCCTACTAAATGGCTTGGTAAGTTATGGATGAGTATGAAGCTCATTTTTAAGAACCAAAACATACCCGATAGATATTTTTTGAAGGCGTTTAAGATGTGCGAGCAAGATTGGGGTATGTAAGCGAGTATGCGGGGTAACGAATTAAGTACGTGGGTATGTATGTATGTATGTATGTATGTATGTATGTATGTATGTATGTATGTATGTATGTATGTATGTATGTATGTATGTATGTATGTATGTATGTATGTATGTATGTATGTATGTATGTATGTATGTATGTATGTATGTATGTATGTATGTATGTATGTATGTATGTATGTATGTATGTATGTATGTATGTGTGCATGTATGGATTTCACTATTTAATGTATGTATGTGTATAATTATGTTTCGATTTAAGTATGGGTGTAAGTATGTAGATATGTACATAGGTGAGTATATATGAAGGTGCATATGCCTGTAGGTGTGAATATATATATATATATATGCGGATGCTAGTATGCATGTATAACCGAATGCAAAAAGGTAAGCACGTATGTTCATACGATTTTAATATGATTGTGCATTGATGCAAATAACAGTGTACCTTGAGTATGAACATTAATACAGGTACAATGATGAAGTCTCTTTGGAGAATGGATACTCAGATGGAAATGCCTAGTTACAAAGGGATAATGGAGTAGAAAGTAAGAGTGTATGAAACTTGTTACGTTCATGTTATGTACTAATGCTCGAAATTGTATGGTAAGTGTAGGTCGTACAAGCCACCGTGAACCATTGAGGAGAAGAGATCGAAGACGAGTCACAAGATAGATTGTACGGGAATACTTGACTATGTAAAATGATAGTTTCAAGTTATGCTTTTATTGTGTAATTATGTACAAAAGATAGTTTTATTGTAAGAAATTTTATAGTACGAATTTCCGCTGCGTCTTTTCAGTAAAAGCGTGTTAGGGTGTTACAATTGGCCAATCTAGGATCATCCTTGAAGATCCCAGAGGATATAAGTATCCCCATCATCCATATCCTGGCTCCTGCTATTGAAAATCAGGTGGCCATGGAAATAGAAGAGGATACTGCAATGATCCCTGGTGAAGAAACTCAATCTTATTCAGGATCATGGATCTCACCAATCATGAGATACTTACAACACGGGGAGATCCCTATGGGAGAAAATCCTAGAGCTTTCAGGATTAAGGTATCTCAATTCACAATCTTAAATAATGTATTATATAAGCGATCTCTTGCAGGACCATATTTAAGATGTATCGAGGATCCTGAAATTCAAGAAGTGTTGAGAGACTTCCATGAAGGAGATTGTGGAAACCACACTGGGGGCAGGGCATTGTTCTCAAGGATCCTTAGAACAGGATACTACTGGCCAACTATGAAAAAGAATGCTGTAGAATATGCTAAGAAGTGTGATCCTTGTCAAAGACACAGCAATATCCTTCATCAGCCAGCCGAATTTCTACATCATATACCATCCTCTTGGCCATTCATGAGATGGGGAATGGATATAGTTGGCAAGCTCCCTAAAGCACCTGGTGGAAAAGTATTTATGCTTGCCATGACCGACTACTTCTCCAAGTGGATAGAAGCTGAAGCTTTTGCTCAAGTCAGAGAAAAGGAAGTTATATCCTTTATTAAGAGAAACATTATAACCAGATTTGGCATTCCCGCTGAAATTGTATGTGATAATGGTTCCCAATTCATTGGGAGCAGTACCACTAACTTTTGTGACAGTTGGGGAATTAAGATGATAACATCAACACCAGTCCATCCACAAGCCAACGGTCAAGCAGAATCATCCAACAAGATCATCATCAACAACCTGAAAAAGAAATTAGGATCCAAGATGGGGAAATGGGCAAGGGAATTGCCTTATGTGCTGTGGGCTGATAGGACAACTCCCAAGAATGCCACTGGTCAAACACCCTTCTCTTTAGTATTTGGGGCAGAAGCAGTGATCCCAACAGAAATGGTGATTCCAACTGCTAGAACAAGTACTCGTGATCCTGAAAAGAATGCTGCAAACCTAGCTCAAGACTTGGATACTATTGAGGAAATCAGGGATCTGGCTAGGATAAGGATGGCAAGCTACCAACAAAGAATGGCTGGTGCCTACAACAAAAATGTCAGGATAAGGAAGTTCCAAGTCGGGGATATGGTGTTGAGAAAAGCATTCCAAAACACCATCAATCCTGCTGACGGAAAATTGGCACCAAAATGGGAAGGCCCTTACTTGATTGAAGCCGAAGCAGGAAAGGGGGCATACAGATTGCTAACCATGGAAGGAAATTTGTTACCAAGAGCCTGGAATGCTATTCACTTAAAGAAATATTTCATGTGAACAGGATCCTTCAAGCATATGATCCTTACATTAGAAGCATCCTCGAAGGATCCCAGCGACATCAGTGATCCTTACTCTAGTAAAGTCCTTATCTCAAAACTTTTCCGTTTTCTTATTTTTACCTAAGGATAAGGATCACGTATCCTTCATCCTTCTCTCACGAGAATTTGAGTTCTGATAGTCCAGGTATCCTCAGCATATTTTCGATAGTCTTCAAAAGCATCTCAGATCCTTGGGTTCAACCCCAGTTATCCTTGGGCTTGTCCCCAGTTTTCGCCTGTAGCGCACGATGATCCTGATATAGTTCACGTCTTTGGGACCAGTACCCACTTTCGGGGCTGACAACCTCATCGTACTGGCTATATCTAGGATCCTACGTATAATGGTAGACGTACCATACATCCGTTCCTAAGGTTTCTAACGTTTTCACGTTAGCTAAGGTTTTGACATTTTCATGTCACCAAGTTTGGATAGTCGCCAGTAAGGGCCATACTCCAGTTTACATACGATCCTTTGGGCTTGTCCCCAGTGATCCTTTGGGATCATCCCTAGTTATCCTTCGGGCTTGTCCCCAGTTATCCTTTGGGCTTGTCCCCAGTGATCCTTTGGGATCATCCCCAGTTATCCTTCGGGCTTGTCCCCAGTTATCCTTTGGGCTTGTCCCCAGTGATCCTTTGGGATCATCCCCAGTTATCCTTTGGGCATGTCCCCAGTTACTAACTTACCTTTTATATTGGCTTAGTCCCAAGTTATGTCCTACTTTTCAGGTTTTCGAAGACTAAACTTTTAAGGATCCTTAATCCTTGTTATCCTATTTCACTTACGATTAACCTGATCAAAGGATAGGATCCTAACTTGGATTCTCAGGTATGATCCTTGACTATACTCATTATTCTGAACAACCCTTACACTTTGACAACTAAGCCTATGGTCCTTGAAATAGACTACCTTGAAAATTTTCGATTACAGGATATTTGATCTAGGATCATATCCTAAATTTCTTAAACATGATTTGCTCAACTTTTGTTACTCTAACAAATATGTTTCTAAAACAATTGGAAAATAAGAAGATAAATAAAGGATAACAAAACAAGATAAGCCAGAAAGATTAAAGTTATTTTATTAACAAAGCCCTTTCAAAAGTTGTCAAAATTGCCAACCCACATTTCTACCAGCAAAACGTGGCCCGTCCACATGGGTTGGCAAAGGGTGTCCATTGTTTATGCGGTCATAGCATGTGCAGGAAAGTAAAAGCGGCAGGATCACAAAGGCTTCATCCCCCAAACAGAGGATCCCTCCACCATTTGCGATCCTACCTATTGTCCAAAGGATCCAGGATCCTTAACCCTAAAAACTATTGTTCAAAGTTACAAACCATCATTGTTTCAAAACATCACAACCACAAAAAACCACTACCAAATTTTAAAAAATTGGGCTCCGGCTATGTCTAGAAATTTCCATCATTGCCCAATCCTGCAGCTCAAACCTTCGCTGCACCATCACCACCAGCTCCACTTGCTTCCCCCTGATCCTTGCCAACCTCACCGCCTTCAAGCATAGGGATCTCCTCGGCCTCATCATCATCCTCCAACTCTGCTAACCTTGCCTTCCAGCCCTCCACATCCCATGTGCTCTTGTCAAAGGCAGGATCCTGAGCCTCCGCAGCCATCTGCAATTGGATCCTATGCATGGCTATTGCGGCGGAGACCTTGGCATCCTGGGTGATCTCCTGCTTCTCACAATCCATGTTGATCAGCATTTGAGCAGCTTCATCCTTGGTAGCCCGGAGTTCCTTCTCAAGATCAGCTATCTTGAGATCCTTCAGCACGCCCATTTGTTGGAGGTCGGCGATTTGGCGGTCCTGATCCTCAACATGGCCAAGATAGGTTTCTATTTCAGCAAGTTTCTGCAGAAAGGGAAAAGATAAGTTCAGGACCAGGTGATCCTCAAACAAGCAGGATCTATAATTAGGATATACAAGCAAGAGCAATGATCCTTACTTCATTAACATAATCAAGAAACTGTTGGCGGAGCAGAGGAAATCCTTGAAGATCCTCAGAAGCCTTTCTCTTCTTTCCCTTACCCCTAATAGGTGCTTTAGGGGCTGAGGAAGATGGACTAGCAGCAGGGGTCTTCTTCCTTGTGGACTTGACATTAGCAAGATCATCAATACCAAACTTGGAGGCAGACTTGACAGATTTCCCAGCGCCTACACAATCAAAATAAGATAAGTACTTTAACTAATTTAAAAATCTTACATAGAACTACTTTTTAAATGAGGATACTTCCTGTGAATCTTGAATGGCAACTTGAAAACTTCTGGTCTCAGGATCAAGCTTTTTGAAGGCTAGAACTCTCTCCCTTGCAGCAGGAGTCAACTTGAGATGAGCAACAGATATGGCTGCACAAAAAAAAAACAGAATATTAGTGATCCTCAAGGAACAAGTCTGATAGTGATCCTTCCAGGATCCTCTATCCTACCATGAGTAGCCCACTCCTTGGGCAGATCCTTCCCATTAGGGATGGTATCTCTCCTAACGAAGAAAAATCGTCGCTTCCAATTCATGTCATTTTTGGTGACCTTAAGAACAGGGTGATCCTCTCCGGCTTTCCGTTTGAGCAAATATCGACAGGATCCAAACGTTGTGAGATCATACAGCTCAGCCAGCTCCGCCATCCCTAGGTCAATCCCCTCCTACTCAATGATCCTTTCAAGGGTATACAAAACCCTCCAGATCATCGGCATGGCTTGGATGTAAGATATGCCGGTCAGGGAAAAGAAAGATTGGGTGAAAGCTGGAAAGGGATACGTATAGCCTATAGTGAACGGAGTAACAGGAAAAGCTACCCAAGTATCGGAGACAAAGTCACTTAAAGCAGTGGGAGTGAAAGATTTAAAGATAGCATTCGCCGGAAAACAATGACGAATTCTATCAATATGAACATCGGTGAAACAACACCTCTCATGAGGAGAATCCTTGATGATCCCTTGACCCTTCAAGGGACTATTCTTTTTAGGATCCTTATGAGGGGAGTTCCGTAGCAGCATACTTGCAGAATGTTGAAGAGAAACAAAGAAGCAAAAAAACAGAGTAAGAGAAGGAAGAAGGAAGAAGAAAGATACCTGATTGATCTTCGGACGAGATTATAAAGGGAGTTTCTTTGATTTTAAATGCGAATTGATCCTATCTCTATCTCCTATTTATAATGATGATCTGCAGGGCTGTCACTTCTGTGACGTAAGAATCATAACGGCTAGTCCGACTCCAACGACTAGTTATCCGATTAGCTCGTTGCAGATAAGATCAAGCAAAATATAACTCACTAATTTACAATATTACTCCTTATATTTTGGGGGCAATTGTTAGGGCTGGATTCTTATAACACATGATCCTTACATGTGATCCTAACCAGTGATCCTTGTTTCTTTGGCAGATAGTGATCCTCAGCGGAGTTCCAGGATTAGGATCACGGACCATCATAGGGATCCTCATGCTAACAGTTGTTTTCATTGAATTTAATGTTATCTTGCAGGAATGTCTAGCAGGATCCGCTCTTAGCATTGCAAACAAGGGAAGCGTCTTTACAACTTTGGCATATGCTTAATCAGAGATGAACGTTGTAGAGGATATGGAAACTCGGCATGATTTAAGGGCGATAATTTAGGCTAGATTTACTTTTATTTCTAAAGGGGTAATGAGCTGATTGTTAGTTTATTTACCTAAAATAGGTCACTCACACCTGTATATATAACACTCTTCCCCATTCGGACGACACACAACACATTTCTCACACGCTTAGACACTCGATACTATAGTGATCCTTGTACTCAGCTCATTATCATCCAAAGTTGTAACCATTTTTGTTATATTGAAGTTTGGTGATCGGTAGTTTCCATCACCCGAGGTTTTTTATGCCGGAGATCATTCATTGATCAAGGGCTTTTTCCTCGTATAAATCCTTGTGTCACTTGCATATTTCTTACTAGAGTGATCCTTTACTTTTTTCAACAAACCAAGCATTATTCCCCGTTTACTTAGAGTTTGGTTGCATTATCCTTGTGTGATTTTTGACCAAAACAATCACCACCAGCTCCACTTGCTTCTCCCTGATCCTTGCCAGCATCACCACCTTCAAGCATTGGGATCTCCTCAGCCTCCTCATCATCCTCCAACTCTGCCAGCCTCGCCTTTCAGCCCTCCACGTCCCATGTGCTCTTGTCGAAGGCAGGATGCTGAGCCTCCGCAGCCATCTGCAGCTGGATTTTATACATGGTTATCGCAGCAGAGACCTTGGCATCCTGGGTAATGTCATGCTTCTCATAATCAAAATTGATCAGCATCCTGGCAGCTTTATCCTTGGTGGACCGGAGCTCCTTCTCAAGATCAGCAATCTTGAGATCCTTCAGCACACCCATTTGTTGGAGGTCAGCAATTTGGCGGTCCTGATCCTCGACGTGGCCAACATAAGTCTCTATTTCAGCAAATTTCTGCTAGAAAAACAAGGCATAACGTCAGAAACAAGTGATCCTCAAAATTGTCAGGATAACAAACAGGGGCAGTGATCCTTACCTCGTTGAAGTAGTCCAGAAACTGTTGGCGAAGCAGGGGCAGGCCTTATAGATCCTCAGAGGCCTTTCTCTTCTTTCCTTTACCCCTAATAGGTGCTTTAGGGGCTGAAGCGGTTGGGCTAGCAGCAGGAGTCTTCTTCCTCGTAGATTTGACGTTTGTAAGATCATCAATGCCAAACTTTGAAGCAGACTTAGAGGATTTTCCAGCACCTACACAACCAAAATAAGATAAGTATTCTAATTAAACTTGAAAATCCTACATAGAATTACTTTCTAAATGAGGATACTTACTTGACATTATGACAGAGGCAGAGGATACTTCTTGGGAATCCTGGATAGCAACCTGGAAAGTTCTTGTCTCCGGATCAAGCTTCTTGAAGGCCAAAAGTCTCTCTTTGGCAGCAGGTGTCAACTTCAGATGAGAGTTGGAGATAGCTGCACAAAAAATAACAGAATATCAGTAATCCTCATCCTAAGGAACAGGTTTTATGGTGATCCTTCCAGGATCCTCTATCCTACCATGAGTGGCCCACTCTTTGGGCAGATCCTCCCCATCAGGGACGGTATCTCTCCTAACAAAAAAGAACCGTCGCTTCCAGTTCGTGTCATTCTTAGTAACCTTGAAGACAGGGTGATCCTCCCCACTTTTTCGCTTAAACAAATAGCGATGGGATCCGAAAGTGGTAAGATCATACATCTCAGCCAGCTCCGCCATACCAAGGTCTATCCCCTCTTGTTCAATGATCCTCTCAAGGGTATATAACACCCTCCAGATCATGGGCATGGCTTGGATATAGCAGATGCCGGTGAGAGAGAAGAAGGATTGAGTGAACTGTGGGAAAGGATACGAATATCCTATCAAGAACAGAGTAACAGGAAAAGCTACCCAAGTGTCAGAAATAAAATCGCTCAAAGCAGTAGGAGTAAAAGATTTGAAAAGGGTGTTCGCCGGAAAGCAATGACGAATTTTGTCGATCTGAGAGTCGGTAAAACAACACCTCTCTGTGGGAGAATCCTTGATGATCCCTTGACCCTTCAAGGGACTGTTCTTCTTAGGATCCTTGTGCGGGGAGTTCCGGAGCAACATCTTTGTAGAATGATGGAAAGAGAATAGAAAAACAGAGTAAGAGAAGGAAGAAAGAGGAAAAGAGATACCTGATTGATCTTCGGACGAGAATATAAAGGGAGTCTCTCTTGAATTTAAATGCAAATTGATCCTATCTCTAACTCCTATTTATAATGATGATTTGCAGGGCTGTCACTTCTGTGACGTAAGGGTTTGCAACGGCTAGTCCATCTCCAACGGCTAGTTATCCGTTAATTCGTTGCGGATAAGATCAAACAAAATATAACTCGTTTATTTACAATATTACTCCTTATATTTTGGGGGCAATTGTCAGGGCTGAATTTCTATGACTTATGATCCTTACATGTGATCCTAACCAGTGATCCTTGATTCTTTGGCAGATAGTGATCCTCAGAAGAATTCCAGGATCAGGATCACGGACCATTCTAGGGATCCTCATACTAACAGTTGTTCTCCTTGGATTTAATGTTATCTTGCAGGGATTTCAAGTAGGATCCGCTCTTAGCAATGTAAACAAGGAACTCGTCACAACAACTTTGGCATTTGCATAATCAAAGATGGACGTTGAGGACGATATGGAAACTCAGCATAATTTAAGGGCGATAATTTAGGCTAGATTTACTTCTATTCCTAAAGGGGTAACGAGCTAATAGTTAGGTTATTTACCTAAAATATGACCACTCACACTTGTATAAATAGCACTCTACCACATTCGGAAGACAGAACACATTTCTCACACGCTTTGACACACGATACTATAGTGATCCTTGTACTTAGCTCGTTACCATCCGAAGTTGTAAAAATATTGTTTGATATATTGAAGTTTGGTGATCGGTAGTTGCCATCACCCGAGGTTTTTTATGCCGGAGATCATTCATTGATCAAGGGCTTTTTCCTCGTATAAATCCTTGTGTCATTTGCGTATTTTACATCAAAGTGATCCTTTACTTTGTTCAACATACCAAGCATCATTCCCCGTTTACATAAGAGTTTGGTTGCATTATCCTTGTGTGATTTTTGACCAAAACAGTAATCTGTTACCAAGAGTCTGGAATGCTGTCCACTTGAAAAAATATTTCATGTAAGCAGGATCCTTCTGGCATGAGTGATCCTTACTGTCACACCCCAATATTTCCACATATTACCGGTGGGCCCGGTGGGGAGTATCGTGACGTAGTTGATATCATCATTGTCAACACACACAATAATATAGCACAGCGGAAGGCTGGGTAAATAAACTATTACAAACCATACTGTCTGTCGATGTTCGAATACAAGAAAATACAGACTGGAATGTAATAAGATCCACAGGCGGATCATAAAGTACAAAGAAACAAAAACTACAGACTCAGGGTATCTATGGGATTTGCAAGATCCTCTACAACACCCTATAGCTCCAGCCTATTTCGATAAGTACCTGTCAAATCAATCTTTAGGAAAATACGTCAGTATACACTGGTAAATACAATTTAACTGACTCGTTTTGAAAACATTTAAGAAAATTGGTTTAGATGCACAAGGCACAAATCTTTTATAACTTGGGACAATCTTAATAAAATCTTGTATACAGTTTTACATGCTTGTCATACATGTGGGGCCGTTTTGTAAGCCGGACATGATTAACTGACTCACCACTTATAGAACCCACAAAGGAGTTATCCCCAACTTGTGGGTAAATTAATATTTAGCATTTGCATCTGTCGGGTGCATGCCTGCACCCCGTGCATAGTCGTGGCCATTAATAACTTAAATGAGCCAAGGATATCCAGGACACGGTCGTTAACCCCCAAATGTTTATGTTATCAAACAATACAGATTAAAACGGGTTATGCGGATTTATTAAATCACAATCCGACTAAATAATCCCATACCCGACCAAGCGATATTAATATACCGTATCCCAAGCCCGTATAGGGAAAATAAGTTAAAAGTATTTACCTGATGTAGCAGTAAATTCCTAAGATTCTTGAAAAGGCACTTTTTACCGGAAGCTATAAATCTGTATAGAAGGTTTGATTATCTATTAGGATGCTAATGGGTCTTTACTTAAGTCGAAGACTTAGACCAACTAGCTAGAAAGAAACCTTACGGACCTAACCGGTAGATTAAACGGGAACCAGAATAGAATGTGATTTAGACCCGACAAGCTTAGATACTTGTATAATATGGGTAAACTAAACACATTCTGGAAAAAGAGGTTTTAATGACTAAGTTAAGCCCGTTTCGGCTATTTTACGTAAACTAGTCACGTAAACCGATCCGAACGCGTAAATGCGTAACGGGTAACCGAATAAACTATAAACAGGTCTTAATCATTATTATGCTCATAATATGTCAATATATCAGTAGTATATCAACTTTTATGCCCATAAACACTTTAAACCAAAATGAATCCCATAAGGGCATTTCGGTAATTTTATATGGACTTAAAAAGGTTAAAATAGACTTCTGAGTTTTAAAACTTTAGTCTACTGTATTATTATGTAAAATAGCTTAAAACATCAGTAGGTTATGAATTTTACATGATAAAGATAGTTTTGACCCATACTAGGTGCTAAAAATGCTATATATGCGATTTAAAGGACTAATATGGCAAAAATAGGAAATCTGATATTTTGGTCAGTTTATAGGGTTCAAAATAACACATTTATCATTTAGAATCAGTGGCAAAAAGTTTGGTTTCAAAAAGTTATGTAAAACTCATTTTATGCATGAAAAGGGTAAAATTGGTAATTACCGAAACTAGACTATAATCCTATGTTAAGTTCAGCTTAAAAATAAATAAAAATCTTTAAAAATCCCAAAATATTATTTAACATCAGTAGGTAAAAAGTTTGGTAATAAAAATCGGGTTAGATGGGCCTTATGCTAATTACGCTTTCTAATTACTAAGAAGTTCCTTAATTACGCTATTGAGCATAACTCCCATTCTAGACCCCAAACTGATGTCAAATTTTCGGGACATGCCTAAATATCAGTAGCAAAGGTTTTAGTTCATTTACATTGCTAAAAATCTCGATTTTATGCAAAAAGGGCGTTTTAGACATTAATGAGCATAATTACGATCAAGAGCATAAATGACAAACGATTAGGCACCATGCAATATAACTTCAGAGAGTTATACTACAATGTAGTATGGTCCTAATGGAAGCTTAAAACGTGGAAGAATTAAGCTTGAATGGGTCAGAACTGGAAGTCATAGCAAAAGTCAAGCTTTTGCGACTTTCGGTTATAATCTGCCCTTAGATGATTAATTGTCGGATTAGGACTGATAAAACATGTTTATATAATCATTACCAAGTCATTAGAATGTTATAATATAATTTAGAACCTCTGGTTTATTAATTAGAATCATTTTTGTCATTTCTGTCCAGTTTGACTTTTGTCAAACTACTTTGACCCGACAATTAACCAGTCAAACGAGATAATTAGGAGACACCCTTTCAGGGGTTAATCACCTATACTAATGTGGTTTCATAACCACTTTCAATTTGATCAGTGGTTAAGCCACATGTAATTAAAACGAAAGTCAAACTGATTAGGCACTAAGTTTGACTTTTACGCAATTAAACTAATTAAACAACTTAAAAGAGTAATTAAAAGCTTACTACAGGTCCTAGCAATCTTTTCTACACTTCAAATCTTCTCCAAGTCCTTAGCAAGCTCCAGAGGTAGTCCTTTGAAGTTGTTTACAATTGGTGTGCCAAGAACAATAGTCTAGCTCTCCTTATATAGTGAAAGAATTGATCAAGGATTGCTTCCAGGTGTTATTTGAGGCTAGGAGATCAACCCAGGTGTCCAAGCTACTAAAATAAACCGACATATAGCTCCAAACTTCGTTACAAACTAGATTAAGGCGGTGGAGAGCCAAAACCCGCACCTGGCAAGATCATTCTGCCCAGCGAAGGCCGTCGCGGTCTCAGGCTCGCGCTACGCGAGTGCCTAGGTTACCAGTTCAACAAGTTTTAAACTGGCAATTTCAGTCCCTGCACGTTTTTAACCCTTTTTAACTCCATTTTTGGCAATCAAGACCCTTGTAACTACTTTCTTGGAGCCCAAGGATGGACAAACAAACCTCGTTAGCCTCGGGTTCGTTAAATTCCTTTATAAACGCAAGTTTCATCAAGTTGACGCTTTTAACCCAAAGTTTAAAAATCATACTTAATGATCTCAGAATCATGTGAAATTTTTATCATACATTCTTGGGAGTATGATTGAATATTACGAAGCTTCGGTTTCACTAAAAGGCCACTCGGAGACCAAGATTCACATATTGACACTTTTAACCCTTGTAATTTATAATCGTCCGATTATTTTCACAAACTACTTCGTATACCGAATCAATCACCCAATTAAGAATATCATCTTCACATGTGGTCATTCAGAGGCCTAAGTTTGACATGTTGACACTTTTAGTCCTTGCGAAAGCATAGTTTCACTGTTGTCACTTTTAGTCCCTTAAATTCAATCTTTCGCATAGTCAGAGTTTAGGACACGTGTCTATGTATAATTGGACACGTTTTTACGTGGTGTTACATCCTCACCCCCTTAAAAGAAATCTCGACCCCGAGATTTACTGGAACAAGTGAGGGTACTTTTGTTTCATAGTGGACTCAACTTCCCACGTATATTCGGGACCTCTACGAGCGTCCCATTTAACTTTTACTATCGGTACATACTTTCTTCGGAGCTTCTTGACTTGCCGATCTTCAATTGCTATAGGCTTCTCAATGAATCTCAAGCTTTTATCAACTTGCACGTCTTTATGAGACATTGCTAAAGATTCATCAGCTAAACATTTCTTGAGATTACAAACGTGGAACACATCATGAATTCCACTTAGTTCCTCTGGCAGTCTTAGCCTATATGCTACACTGCCAACACATTCGAGGATCTCGAATGGTCCGATATATCTGGGGCTCAACTTCCCCTTTTTACCAAAACGCATTACACCTTTCCAAGGTGACACTTTCAACAACACTTTATCGCCTACTTCAAACTTTAGAGGCTTTCGTCTTAAATTAGCATAGCTTTTCTACCTATCCCTGGCCGCTTTTAGGCGATCTCGAATTTGAATAATCTTTTCCGTTGTCTCAAGGACTATATCAGGTCCTGATATCTGAGCTTCTCCTACTTCGGCCCAACAGACAGGTGTTCTACATCTTCTACCATACAGTGCCTCAAAAGGCGCAGCCTGAATGCTGGTATGATAACTATTGTTATAGGAGAACTCAATCAAAGGCAGGTGGTCGTCCCAACTACCACCCAAATCCATAACACATGCACGAAGCATGTCTTCTAAGGTCTGAATAGTACGCTCACTTTGACCATCAGTCTGAGGATGGTAAGCAGTACTAAAATTCAGACGTGAGCCCAATGATTGTTGAAAACTTCTCCAAAAGTGAGAGGTGTATCTAGTATCTCTATCAGAGATAATTGCCACCGGTACTCCATGAAGAGCTACAATCTTATCGACATATAACTGGGCTAACTTATCGGAGCTATAAGTCTCCTTAATGGGCAGGAAATGAGCTGACTTTGTCAGTCTATCAACAATAACCCATATAGTGTCATTTCCGTGCTTTGTTTTGGGTAACTTGGTTATAAAGTCCATAGTTACCATTTCCCATTTCCAAGTGGGAAGTTCCGGCTGTTGTAGAAGTCCTGATGGCTTCTGATGTTCGGCTTTAATCTGAGCACATGTCAGACACTTAGCTACATGGGTGGCAATAGATTTCTTTAAACCTATCCACCAATAATTGGCCTTTAAATCTTGATACATCTTATCACCTCCCGGGTGAACCGAATACTTAGAATTGTGGGCTTCCTGAAGGATTACATCCCGTAGTCCTCCTTGAATAGGAACCCAAATTCTGCCATTCATCCTAAGAATTCCGTCTTTTCCAGGTGTCAACTGTTCAGCAGTTACACCTAACTTTTCATTTAAAAGATTATCTTCCAACATGGCATCTTTTTGTGCAGCCAACAGTCTTTCGTTCAAATTATTCTTCAACTCAATGCTCTTTGCATTGATCCTAATTGGCTTAACTCTTTCCTTCCGGCTTAAAGCATCGGCGACCACATTCGCCTTACCGGGATGGTAGCGAATTTCGCAATCATAATCATTTAACGTTTCCATCCAACGACGTTGTCTCATATTGAGTTCTTTTTGATTGAACAAATGTTGGAGACTTTTGTGATCTGAATAGATCACACATTTAGTTCCATACAAGTAATGTCTCCACAGCTTTAGTGCAAATACTACAGCACCCAATTCCAAATCATGAGTGGTGTAGTTCTTTTCATGAACCTTTAGCTGTCGCGATGCATAGGCAATCACATTGCCTCGTTGCATAAGTACACACCCCATGCCGGTGTGTGAAGCATCGCAGTAAACAACAAAGTCTTCAATTCCTTCCGGTAGTGACAAAACCGGAGCGTTGCTCAATCTTTGCTTTAAAGTCTCGAAGGATTCCTGCTGCTTGGGACCCCAGATAAATTTCTCCTTCTTACGAGTCAAGGAAGTCAATGGTGCAGCTATTCTTGAGAAGTTCTCAATGAATCTCCTATAATATCCTGCTAAACCCAGAAAGCTGCGAATTTCTGTAGGTGTCTTAGGTGCTTCCCAATTCATTACAGCCTCTACTTTGGCAGGATCTACCTGAATACCGTGTTCACTGACCACATGTCCAAGAAACTGGACCTTGCGAAGCCAAAATTCACACTTAGAGAATTTGGCATATAATTTCTCCTGTCGAAGCAGTTCTAAAATACATCGAAGGTGCTTTCGTGCTCCTCTTGGCTACGCGAGTAGATAAGTATGTCATCTATAAAGACAATGACAAACTTATCTAGATATGGTTTGCAGACTCTATTCATGAGATCCATGAATGCTGCAGGTGCATTAGTGAGCCCAAAAGGCATCACTAAGAACTCGAAGTGTCCATACCTCGTTCTGAATGCTGTCTTCGGAACATCCTCGGTTCGAACCTTAAGTTGATGATACCCAGATCTCAAATCTATCTTTGAGAAGTAACTCGCTCCTTGGAGTTGATCGAACAAGTCATCGATCCTGGGTAAAGGATAACGATTCTTGATCGTTACTTTATTCAATTCACGGTAATCAATACATAAACGCATTGATCCGTCTTTCTTTTTCACAAACAGAATAGGAGCTCCCCAAGGTGAAGAACTAGGTTGGATGAAACCTTTATCTAACAAATCATCTAACTGAGTTCTGAGCTCCTTCATTTCAGTAGGCGCTAGGCGGTACGGAGCTCGTGCTATAGGCGCAGATCCTGGAAGAATATCTATTCTGAACTCTACCTGCCTCTCAGGCGGTAATCCAGGTAATTCGTCAGGAAAGACATCTGGATACTCTGAAATGATTGGTATATCTTCGATCTTCGGCTTTGGATTATCCACAGTCACTTGTGCCACATAAATGATACATCCACTTTTCAAGCACTGAGATACTTTAAGAATGGACATATTGTCGGGCAATCCATATTGTGTATCTCCTTGGATAGTGACTACTTCATTAGAAGGGGTTTTGATGGTAACTAGCTTCTTATCACTGGCAATTTGGGCTTGGTTATGCGACAACCAATCCATGCCTAAAACTATATCAAAACCGGCCAACTTCATTGGCAGAAGGGACAACGGAATAGAATGATTCTTAATAGCTATGGAACATCCATCCAGAAGAGTCGAAACTGATTCTAAGGTACCATCGGCAAGCTCTACCTCATATTTTATGTCTAGAGTCTTAATAGGTAAATTCAACAACTTACAGAACTTATGGTCTACAAAGGACCTATCAGCACCGGAATCAAATAAGACTCTAGCATAATTATTATTGATGAGGAAGGTACCTGTTATGACTTTATCATCATTCACCGCTTCCCTAGCCTGCATCTGGAACACTCTGGCATTGTTCTTTTTAGCCTCTTCAGACTTCTTCGCGTTCTTGGGGCAATTGGTCTTAATATGCCCCTTTTCATTGCAACCATAACAGGTTGCATCCTTGATGCTTCGGCACTCAACAGACTTGTGCCCTTTCTTCTTGCAAATCCCACATGGTTTGGCCTGTGGGTCCCGATTGCATTTGCCAAAGTGTCTTTTATTGCAAGTCTTGCATCTGGGCTTGTCATCAGACTGCCCTTTCTTGGAACTAAAGTTCCCCTTTCCTTTCTTATTCGAGTGAGAGGACTGATCATCCTCTCTCTTCCTCTTCCCCTCTTCAGAATTTTTCTTCGCCCTACTCCTCACCACATCCAAAGTGAGGGAAAATGACAGATCCACAACAGATCTATAGGTGGTTGGCTTAGAAGCCTTCACATTTCCTTTAATTTCAGGAGCCAAACCACCAATAAAGCGCGCAATGCGCTTGGGCTCAGGTGTGACTAAATACGGTACCAGTCTAGACATGGAGTTGAAACTAGTCACATAGGATCTACAATCTAGATCCTTCATCACGAGGGTGAGAAAATCAGTCTCCACACGCTCTACTTCGTGTTGAGGACAATAAGTGTCCTTAACTAAATCGACAAACTTCTCCCAAGAAAGGTTATACAAATGGACTTTCCCGGTGGACTGCACGAGTGCTTTCCACCACGTAAGGGCATCACCCTTAAAAGATTGGGAGGCGAACATAACTACATCTTCCTTAGCGCAGCCGCTAATGTCTATCACCGTCTCCATTTCATCAATCCATTTCATGCAATCTATCGCCCCTTTTTCTCCCGTAAAATCCCTCGGTTTACAGGAAACAAAATATTTGTAGGTACAACCCTTGGCGTACCTAGGGGTCGGCTCAAGATCTATCTGTCTTTTGGGTATACTACCCTGGTTAGACGAATGCACTGACTCACTCTTCTTATGAGTGTGAGATTTAGAATGAGCTTTCGAGTGAGTTTGTGACCGAACGATACTCGGCTCCTTAAATTTAGCATCAACCGCTTGAGAGACTGCAGCGGTGATCATAGCTTGTAATTCTGCACCAGTAATGTTAATTCTGGTATTGCCCGGTGCTGGATGACTGTTTACTTCGTCGGAGCCAGCCATTTCAGGATGCTATAATATAAACAATAATAGTAATTTAAATTACATATAAATTCATCACATTAATGATTCATTGGTCATGGTATTATTAAACCATTTAGACCATTTTATAATATAACTGAATGTTTACATAATGCGTTTCTACATATTACTGGACAGGGAAAAGATAGAAATTTTCACAACTGTCCATGTTATAGAAGGCATTTTATTTATCTTTAAACTCGTTTCAAAGGACATTTAAATTGGCTTAAAGCTTGTCACAGAAACGAGTTGAGATTCAAATTAATGATCTCAAATATCAGTGATCTTTTAAGGTCTGAATCAAGTTCATTGCCTTTTTGACAAGAAGTTTATGAATCATACATTCATTGTCGTTTTACACCTTTGCTTAAAGCATGCATCTCAAATGGATGTCTTGGTGTATTCATCACACTGATATTTTCTAGCCAGGATTCATATTGATCATTTTGGCTTTATATGACTTAGAAGGGTCCAAGTACCTTTTTGGAAGTTTGTGTGGTTTCTCGTACCGCACAGCTAGGAGTGTTAACATGTTTTCAGATGTTAACAGAGATTTATTTTCTTAAAAAGGTTGTACCATCATAGCCAATTAATACTTTGGCTAGGTTATACCTCTAAGAATTTCTTTGGCAGATCAATTATAAATTGAAAGGAAATAACATGGTGTAATAAAATACACAATTAAAACCAAAGCTAAACTTCATTACGAAAAGAAACGAATACAATTGCCCTAAACGGGACTTAAGAAAGACAAACTACCCACTCAGGGGTAAGCAGGAAAGAAAATAAGTCCACGCAGGGACTTGATACAGAAATCAAACAAATGTCCACGCAGGGACATTATTACAATAAACAAGAAACAAAAACAACCCTCTATTTCTTCTTCCCCTTGATAAGGTTGGCAAGACCCTTCATGAAGCTATTGTGCCTCTCCTTGTTCTTCTTGGTCTTCTGCTCAACCCTGTCCAACCTCTCCAAGATTTCCTGGTTTTGTTGCTGCTGCTGTAGTTGCTGGGAAGGAGGTGGCTGATATGGAGGATACTGATAACCCTGAATAGGGTAGTCAGTTGGAGGCACAGGGGGTAAGAAGAAGGATAAAGGTGGTGATACTGCGCAGCCGTAAGATATGGGTCATGGGTTCCATAGCCCAATGGATATCCCGACGGGTCTCCATAAGGATTATACCCGGAAGAACCTGGGTGTGCCGGAATTGGGTTATCAAATCCCACAGGCGGCATAGGTGGTGCATAAGAAGCTTGCGGAGGATCAGCCTCCGGTGCCGCATTCGAGGGCCCACCCATTTGAGGGTCCTCGGGAATAGGGGGATAGGAACTCGACCCTCGAGGAGAACTGAAACGGGGTCCTCCTCTAACGGACATGCGAGCGTTCCTCCTTCGCCTCGGAGGCTCGGGAGGTGGTTGTGGTGGCTGCTGCGGTGGCTCCTCTACCGGAAGTGGTGGTGGTGAGACAGCTTGAAGTTGAGGATCATCTAAAGGTGGTTGAGCCAGAGAGCTATGATAAGATGGGGTAAAGAACCAGTCATAGGTAGCCATCCTCTCTTGGAAGGAGTCGGGTCCACGATAAGGAGATCCCTGAAATGGTGACCCACTAGATATGCTGATAGGGTGGCCCGGGGTTCCTGTTTGCATTTCCGGGTCGGGGTCGTCATCCATCTCCATTTCTTGAGAGAAATGGTCCTCAGGCCCAGCGGGTTGTAGCCAAGAAAGTCGTTCACATAGTCGGCTGGGTTGAACTGTCTTGGAGAGTAGGGGGATTCGGAATGATGAAATGAATGAGATTGCAAAGAGTTATGCGAGTGGTGAGATTGGTCCGAATGGTGAAAGTGTTCGGGCTCATTTGGAGCAAATGGTCCGAAAGACGGATGAAAAGATGGTGAAGAGCTAAGCGAGACCGAGTGTCTTGCCGGCTCGAAAGGTTGACCCCACATATCGCGGGAGTCGGAAGTGGAAAAAGACGCCGATGGAGTGCGTCTGTGAGATGGTCCTGCAGATGACGGTCCTCCACGCATGGGACCCTTGCCACGTCCTCTTAGTCTTGGAGGCATGATGGTTAACTTCCTGTTGAACAAGAGAACAAAAATAAAACAAAACATAAAAGTAATAAAAGAAAGATAAAGATGCATCCTAGGTCATTTGCCTAGACTCGAGAGTCTAAGGAATGTGCTTATTGTGTCATTGAGATTAAACACAAAAGGTTAGTGTTTAATTCGCTCAATGTTGGCTCTGATACCAACCTGTCACACCCCAATATTTCCACATATTACCGGTGGGCCCGATGGGGAGTATCGTGACGTAGTTGATATCATCATTGTCAACACACACAATAATATAGCACAGCGGAAGGCTGGGTAAATAAACTATTACAAACCATACTGTCTGTCGATGTTCGAATACAAGAAAATACAGACTGGAATGTAATAAGATCCACAGGCGGATCATAAAGTACAAAGAAACAAAAACTACAGACTCAGGGTATCTATGGGATTTGCAAGATCCTCTACAACACCCTATAGCTCCAGCCTATTTCGATAAGTACCTGTCAAATCAATCTTTAGGAAAATACATCAGTATACACTGGTAAATACAATTTAACTGACTCGTTTTGAAAACATTTAAGAAAATTGGTTTAGATGCACAAGGCACAAATCTTTTATAACTTGGGACAATCTTAATAAAATCTTGTATACAGTTTTACATGCTTGTCATACATGTGGGGCCGGTTTGTAAGCCGAACATGATTAACTGACTCACCACTTATAGAACCCACAAAGGAGTTATCCCCAACTTGTGGGTAAATTAATATTTAGCATTTGCATCTGTCGGGTGCATGCCTGCACCCCGTGCATAGTCGTGGCCATTAATAACTTAAATGAGCCAAGGATATCCAGGACACGGTCGTTAACCCCCAAATGTTTATGTTATCAAACAATACAGATTAAAACGGGTTATGCGGATTTATTAAATCACAATCCGACTAAATAATCCCATACCCGACCAAGCGGTATTAATATACCGTATCCCAAGCCCGTATAGGGAAAATAAGTTAAAAGTATTTACCTGATGTAGCAGTAAATTCCTAAGATTCTTGAAAAGGCACTTTTTACCGGAAGCTATAAATCTGTATAGAAGGTTTGATTATCTATTAGGATGCTAATGGGTCTTTACTTAAGTCGAAGACTTAGACCAACTAGCTAGAAAGAAACCTTACGGACCTAACCGGTAGATTAAACGGGAACCGGAATAGAATGTGATTTAGACCCGACAAGCTTAGATACTTGTATAATATGGGTAAACTAAACACATTCTGGAAAAAGAGGTTTTAATGACTAAGTTAAGCCCGTTTCGGCTATTTTACGTAAACTAGTCACGTAAACCGATCCGAACGCGTAAATGCGTAACGGGTAACCGAATAAACTATAAACAGGTCTTAATCATTATTATGCTCATAATATGTCAATATATCAGTAGTATATCAACTTTTATGCCCAATAAACACTTTAAACCAAAATGAATCCCATAAGGGCATTTCGGTAATTTTATATGGACTTAAAAAGGTTAAAATAGACTTCTGAGTTTTAAAACTTTAGTCTACTGTATTATTATGTAAAATAGCTTAAAACATCAGTAGGTTATGAATTTTACATGATAAAGATAGTTTTGACCCATACTAGGTGCTAAAAATGCTATATATGCGATTTATAGGGTTCAAAATAACACATTTATCATTTAGAATCAGTGGCAAAAAGTTTGGTTTCAAAAAGTTATGTAAAACTCATTTTATGCATGAAAAGGGTAAAATTGGTAATTACCGAAACTAGACTATAATCCTATGTTAAGTTCAACTTAAAAATAAATAAAAATCTTTAAAAATCCCAAAATATTATTTAACATCAGTAGGTAAAAAGTTTGGTAATAAAAATCGGGTTTAGATGGGCCTTATGCTAATTACGCTTTCTAATTACTAAGAAGTTCCTTAATTACGCTATTGAGCATAACTCCCATTCTAGACCCCAAACTGATGTCAAATTTTCGGGACATGCCTAAATATCAGTAGCAAAGGTTTTAGTTCATTTACATTGCTAAAAATCTCGATTTTATGCAAAAAGGGCGTTTTAGACATTAATGAGCATAATTACGATCAAGAGCATAAATGACAAACGATTAGGCACCATGCAATATAACTTCAGAGAGTTATACTACAATGTAGTATGGTCCTAATGGAAGCTTAAAACGTGGAAGAATTAAGCTTGAATGGGTCAGAACTGGAAGTCATAGCAAAAGTCAAGCTTTTGCGACTTTCGGTTATAATCTGCCCTTAGATGATTAATTGTCGGATTAGGACTGATAAAACATGTTTATATAATCATTACCAAGTCATTAGAATGTTATAATATAATTTAGAACCTCTGGTTTATTAATTAGAATCATTTTTGTCATTTCTGTCCAGTTTGACTTTTGTCAAACTACTTTGACCCGACAATTAACCAGTCAAACGAGATAATTAGGAGACACCCTTTCAGGGGTTAATCACCTATACTAATGTGGTTTCATAACCACTTTCAATTTGATCAGTGGTTAAGCCACATGTAATTAAAACGAAAGTCAAACTGATTAGGCACTAAGTTTGACTTTTAAGCAATTAAACTAATTAAACAACTTAAAAGAGTAATTAAAAGCTTACTACAGGTCCTAGCAATCTTTTCTACACTTCAAATCTTCTCCAAGTCCTTAGCAAGCTCCAGAGGTAGTCCTTTGAAGTTGTTTACAATTGGTGTGCCAAGAACAATAGTCTAGCTCTCCTTATATAGTGAAAGAATTGATCAAGGATTGCTTCCAGGTGTTATTTGAGGCTAGGAGATCAACCCAGGTGTCCAAGCTACTAAAATAAACCGACATATAGCTCCAAACTTCGTTACAAACTAGATTAAGGCGGTGGAGAGCCAAAACCCGCACCTGGCAAGATCATTCTGCCCAGCGAAGGCCGTCGCGTAGCGCGACGGCAGAGGGTCTCAGGCTCGCGCTACGCGAGTGCCTGGGTTACCAGTTCAACAAGTTTTAAACTGGCAATTTCAGTCCCTGCACGTTTTTAACCCTTTTTAACTCCATTTTTGGCAATCAAGACCCTTGTAACTACTTTCTTGGAGCCCAAGGATGGACAAACAAACCTCGTTAGCCTCGGGTTCGTTAAATTCCTTTATAAACGCAAGTTTCATCAAGTTGACGCTTTTAACCCAAAGTTTAAAAATCATACTTAATGATCTCGGATTCATGTGAAATTTTTATCATACATTCTTGGGAGTATGATTGAATATTACGAAGCTTCGGTTTCACTAAAAGGCCACTCGGAGACCAAGATTCACATATTGACACTTTTAACCCTTGTAATTTATAATCGTCCGATTATTTTCACAAACTACTTCGTATACCGAATCAATCACCCAATTAAGAATATCATCTTCACATGTGGTCATTCAGAGGCCTAAGTTTGACATGTTGACACTTTTAGTCCTTGCGAAAGCATAGTTTCATTGTTGTCACTTTTAGTCCCTTAAATTCAATCTTTCGCATAGTCAGAGTTTAGGACACGTGTCTATGTATAATTGGACACGTTTTTACGTGGTGTTACACTTACATTGGAAGTATCCTTCGAGGATCCCTGAAGCATCAATGATCCTTACTCTGGTAATGTCCTAAGCTAGAACTCTTATTTACATATCTTCTTATTTAAGGATAAGGATCATGTATCCTTCATCCTCCTCTCACGAGATTTTGAGTTCTGATAAGTTCAGGTATCCTTAGCATAATGTCAACAATCTTCAGAAGCAACTCCGATCCTTGGGCTTGTCCCCAGTTATCCTTGGGCTTGTCCCCAGTTTTCGCCTGTAGCGCACGATGATCCTGGTATAGTTCACGTCTTTGGGACCAGTACTCGCTTTAGGGGCTGATAACCTCATCGTACTGGCTATACCTAGGATCCTACGTATAATGGTAGACGTACCATACATCCGTTCCTAAGGTTTCTAACGTTTTCACGTTAGCTAAGGTTTTGGCATTTTCATGTCACTAAGTTTGGATAGTCGCCAGTGAGGGCCAAACTCCAGTTTACATACGATCCTTGGGCTTGTCCCCAGTTATCCTTTGGGCTTGTCCCCAGTTATCCTTCGGGCTTGTCCCCAGTGATCCTTTGGGCTTGTCCCCAGTTATCCTTTGGGCATGTCCCCAGTTACTAACTTATCTTTTATATTGGCTTAGTCCCAAGTTATGTCATATTTTTCAGGTTTTCGAAGTTAAACAATTAAGGATCCTTAATCCTTATTATCCATTAAAGTTTCACTTATGGTTACCCTGATTAAAGGTTAGGATCCTAACTTGGATCCTCAGGTATTGTTAGGGCTGGATTTTTATAACACATGATCCTTACATGTGATCCTAACCAGTGATCCTTGTTTCTTTGGCAGATAGTGATCCTCAGCGGAGTTCCAGGATCAGGATCACGGACAATCATAGGGATCCTCATGCTAACAGTTGTTTTCATTGAATTTAATGTTATCTTGCAGGAATGTCTAGCAGGATCCGCTCTTAGCATTGCAAACAAGGGACGCGTCTTTACAACTTTGGCATATGCTTAATCAGAGATGAACGTTGTAGAGGATATGGAAACTCGGCATGATTTAAGGGCGATAATTTAGGCTAGATTTACTTTTATTTCTAATGGGGTAATGAGCTGATTGTTAGTTTATTTACCTAAAATAGGTCACTCACACTTGTATATATAACACTCTTCCCCATTCGGAAGACACGCAACACATTTCTCACACGCTTAGACACTCGATACTATAGTGATCCTTGTACTCAGCTCATTATCATCCGAAGTTGTAACCATTTTTGTTATATTGAAGTTTGGTGATCGGTAGTTGCCATCACCCGAGGTTTTTTTATGCCGGAGATCATTCATTGATCAAGGGCTTTTTCCTCGTATAAATCCTTGTGTCACTTGCATATTTCTTACTAGAGTGATCCTTTACTTTTTCAACAAACCAAGCATCATTCCCCGTTTACTTAGAGTTTGGTTGCATTATCCTTGTGTGATTTTTGACCAAAACAGTTTGGCGCCCACCGTGGGGCAATTGGTGCTTCATTCATAAGAAAACTTTCTGTTCGAAATCATTTCAAAGAGTTACATGGCTTCATCATTGAAGAATACATCCACAGCGATGACGGCAGTTAATTCATCTACTGGCATTCCACCTTTGCCTCCACCACCAGCTGGATCTCAGAAAAATGCTGAGAAGAGACCAACTTCTATCTCCTCTAAACCATTATCTTCTGCTTTAACTTCTTCTGTTCCCAGTACTAGTGATATATTTACTTTGATTTTGCAGATGAGGGATCGTATGCAGCAGCAGGATGAAACTAATGACAGGATCCTCAGGGAAATCGGAGATCTCAAAAGGCAAAAGAAAACGGCAGAGGATCATTCCCCACTGATGCCCAAATCTTTAAATTTTGATACTCCAATGATCACTTCTCAGCCATCAGAGGTCCCAGACATTCAATATATGGGTGGATCAAGAGGAGTACATTTCGGCCCAGCAACAATGACTCAGGCATCAGGATCATATTTCCAACCGGCGGGATCCTACGCCCAGCATTTGGGATCCTTCATGAGCTTAGGATCCTCCTTTGTCCCAGGATCATCCCAGGTTCAAGGATCCTCCTTCGTTCCAGGATCATCCCAGGTTTAAGGATCCTCCTTCGTTCCAGGATCATCCCAGGTTCAAGGATCCTCCTTCATCCTAGGATCATCCCAGATTCAAGAATCCCTACAGATACCAGGATCCTTGAAGAATCTGCAAACAGGAAGCCTAGATGTCCATCAAGGAGATTTTATTCCAATGCAGACCATTGCTTCCACTGGTCCATCCATTATCCCAGAATCCCAGCAATATGGATTCACACCCAATGTTCCTAACTTGAACCCGATGGGAGGTAACACCTTAAATAATTATCTTACCACTAACCATGGATTCGTGCAGGATACATGTATCAATCATGCTATGGCCAGGGAGTTGCAGAAGCTGAAGGATATGATCTCAAGTGTTCCAGGGGTAGTCAAGCCTATCCCGGAGATTGCAGATGGAAGCCATAAGGTATCTCGTTTTGCACCACCAATTTGTGATGCAGAGGTACCCAAAAGGTTCCATATCCCTACTATGAAGTTGTATGATGGTACAACGGATCCTGAGGAGCACATAGCACAATACAGAGAGAGGATGGAGATCAATCCAATCCCAGAAAAGTTAAAGGAAGCATGCCTATGTAAAGGATTTGGATCCACTCTTACTGGATCAGCTCTTAAATGGCTGCTAAGTCTTCCCCCTTACTCTATCACTTCATTTGCTAATTTAGTTAATTTGTTCAATAATCAATTCTCTTGTAGTAGAAAATTTGAAAGATTAACTAGTGATTTATATAGGGTAACTCAAAGTCATAATGAATCATTAAGGGATTATATAACTAAATTCAGCAAAGAATCCTTGGACATTCCCAACTTGGATATGGCCACGGCTGTTGAGGCCTTCAAAATGGGACTGATTAAGGATTCATTGTTCTATGATGATCTTGTTATGACACCGTGCAGCAACCTAGATGAAGTAAGAACTCGGGCACTCAGGTTCATCCGGTTAGAGGATGACAAGAGGATCCAGGAGAGACAAGTAGGATCCTCAAAACAGGAGAAGCAAGGATCCTCCTTCAAGAGCAATAAATTCAAATCCCACCATAGAAATGACAACAAAAACGTGCATGCTGTTGACCAAGAAGAGGATGATGAGGATTATCCTCCGATCTCTGAATATTGTTTTTCTGTTGACAATCATGAATTAATCCTTGCAATGCAAAATCTAGGAGAAAAAGCCAGGTGGCCCAGAAATAATGATAAACCATCCGGGACTAAAGACAAGTCAAAGTGGTGTGCATACCACGAGGATTTCGGGCATCTAACTGAAGAGTGCATCGCATTAAGAAAGGAAACTGGATATCTGCTAAGCAAGGGACATTTGAAAGAATTGTTGGGAAGGAAAAAGCAAAAGACTCAGGATCCTGAAAGGATCCCTGAAAAGGCTCCAGCCCCTCCGGCAAATGCACAAGTGATCAACTTTATTTCCAGAGGATCAGACATCTGTGGTACATCCTTCTCAGCGGCTAAAAGGCATGCAAAGGAAGCAAAGATGGATAATGGAGAAAAACCTATCCGAACATCAAGTATCTCGGAAGGAAATACGATAACATTTGATGAGGATGATCGCATTAACATCCAGGATCCTCATCATGATAGTTTAGTTATTACTCTCTTTATTTCTAACCATTTTGTCCGCAGGATCCTTATCGACGGAGGAAGCTCAGTAAACATTATCCAGCTTGATGTTCTAAAGAAAATGGGTATCCCGGAATCAGACATCACACCAAGATCCTCCGTGCTTGTGGGATTCAGTGGAGAAACTAAGAAAACCCTGGGGGACATTAAACTCCCAATCTACGTGGAAGGATTACATAATTATCAAAAATTCTGTGTTATTGACTGTTTATCTTGTTGTAATGTTATCCTTGGCAGGCCCTGGATACATGATATGAAAGTAGTCCCATCCACCTACCATCAATGTGTGAAACTCCCTAGCCCATGGGGGATAATCAAGATCGACAGTGATCAGCAGGAGGCTAAGGATTGTTATACCTCATCCATGAAACCAACCTCGAAGCCAAGGGAGCAATAGCAATTACAGTATCCTCCAAGGAATGTCTTGGAGGCAAGGGAACAGGATGTGGACGAAATCCTTTTGGATCCTAGTGATCCTGAATCAAAAATCTATATCGGATCAGGGATCCTTGGCAAATTGAAAGAAGACATAATATCCTTCCTCAAAAGAAGAAAATCTACCTTTGCATGGAAACGTGAAGATATGACAGGTATATCTAAGGATATTATCACTCATAAACTTGGCATTGACAGGTCGATCAAACCAATCCATCAAAAAAGGAGGAAGTTTGCACCAGAAAGGAATGCCATTATCCAGGAAGAAGTAGAAAGACTACTTCGAGCAGGTATGATCAGAGAGGTAAAATATCCAAAATGGTTAGCCAATGTGGTTGTTGTCCAAAAGAAAAACGGAAAGTGGAGGGTATGTGTCGATTTCACTGATCTGAATAAGGCATGTCCCAAGGATCCTTTCCCATTACCCCACATTGACTCCATGGTGGATGCAACGGCGGGGCATGAACTGTTAACCTTTATGGATGCATCATCTGGATTCCAACAAATTCAGATGGAGCCATTCGACCAAGAGGATACGGCCTTTATGACCCCAACCGGTTTATATTGTTATATTGCCATGCCTTTTGGACTAAGAAATGCAGGTGCAACATATCAAAGGCTGGTGAATATGATGTTCAAAGACCAAATTGGACAGACTATGGAAGTATACATAGATGATATGGTAGTAAAGTCAAAGAAAGCTGAGGATCACCTAAGGGACTTGGAGGAAGCATTTGATAATCCTTGATAATTATAACATGAAGCTTAATCCTTCAAAATGTCACTTTGGTGTTAAAGCAGGTAAATTTCTAGGATATATGGTAACTCAGAGGGGCATTGAAGCAAGCCCGGAACAAATTAAAGCATTGATAAATATCAAGTCCCCTGCCAATGCTAAGGATGTGCAAAGGCTGACAGGCAGGATAGCAGCCCTAAACAGGTTCATATCAAAATCCTCAGAAAGATGTAAAGAATTTTATGATATCCTAAGGAAAAACAAGAAATTTGAATGGACTGAAAAGCATGAGAATGCTTTACAAGCCCTTAAAGAATGTATGTCCTCAGCACCAGCATTAATGAAACCCGGAAAAGGAGATGTGTTATCCTTATACCTGGCGGTATCCTCAACCGCTGTAAGTGCAGTCCTTGTTAAGGATCACGAAGGTACACATCATCCTATCTACTATGTAAGTAAGAGTTTACTTGATGCCGAATCCAGGTACTCACACCTTGAAAAACTTATTCTTGCATTAATTATGGCATCAACTAAGTTAAGACATTATTTTGAAACCCATACTATTGTTGTTAGAACTAATTTTCCAATCAAGAATGTCCTCAGGAAACCAGAGATGTCCGGAAGGATGGCTAAGTGGGCAGTAAAGCTTAGTGCCCATGATATAAAATATGAGCCTAGAACAGCCATTAAATCCCAAGCACTAGCAGACTTTGTGGCTAATTTCAGTAGTGATCTACAAAAAGAAGCAGAATTGGAGGTCCAGCAGCTAGATGAAACCAAGGATCCTTGGATACTACACACTGATGGATCCTCAAATATCAAAGGCACAGGACTCGGCATACTACTAAAATCGCCACAGGGGGACATAATACCCCACTCCATAGCCTGTGAGTTCCAAGCAACCAACAATGAGGCTGAATATGAAGCCTTAATTGCTGGTTTACAAATTGCTAAGGATATGGGGGTCAGATACCTTAAAGTATACGTAGACTCATTACTAATCACTAATCACTTTAATGGATCCTATGCTGTTAAAGGAGAAAAACTAACCAAATATTTAGAGATAGTCAAAGAATTGGCACTCTCTTTTGTTTCTTTTAGTTTAACACATGTACCAAGGGAGGAAAATATAGAAGCTGATGCATTGGCCAATCTAGGATCATTCTTGAAGATCCCAGAGGATATAAGTATCCCCATCATCCATATCCTGGCTCCTGCTATTGAAAATCAGGTGGACATGGAAATAGAAGAGGATACTGCAATGATCCCTAGTGAAGAAACTCAATCTTATTCAGGATCATGGATCTCACCAATCATGAGATACTTACAACACGGGGAGATTCCTATGGGAGAAAATCCTAGAGCTTTCAGGATTAAGGTATCTCAATTCACAATCTTAAATAATGTATTATATAAGCGATCTCTTGCAGGACCATATTTAAGATGTATCGAGGATCCTGAAATTCAAGAAGTGTTGAGAGACTTCCATGAAGGAGATTGTGGAAACCACACTGGGGGCAGGGCATTGTTCTCAAGGATCCTTAGAACAGGATACTACTGGCCAACTATGAAAAGGGATGCTGTAGAATATGCTAAGAAGTGTGATCCTTGTCAAAGACACAGCAATATCCTTCATCAGCCAGCCGAATTTCTACATCCTATACCATCCTCTTGGCCATTCATGAGATGGGGAATGGATATAGTTGGCAAGCTCCCTAAAGCACCTGGTGGAAAAGTATTTATGCTTGCCATGACCGACTACTTCTCCAAGTGGATAGAAGCTGAAGCTTTTGCTCAAGTCAGAGAAAAGGAAGTTATATCCTTTATTAAGAGAAACATTATAACCAGATTTGGCATTCCCGCTGAAATTGTATGTGATAATGGTTCCCAATTCATTGGGAGCAGAACCACTAACTTTTGTGACAGTTGGGGAATTAAGATGATAACATCAACACTAGTCCATCCACAAGCCAACGGTCAAGCAGAATCATCCAACAAGATCATCATCAACAACCTGAAGAAGAAATTAGGATCCAAGAAGGGGAAATGGGCAGAGGAATTGCCTTATGTGCTGTGGGCTGATAGGACAACTCCCAAGAATGCTACTGGTCAAACACCCTTCTCTTTAGTATTTGGGGCAGAAGCAGTGATCCCAACAGAAATGGTGATTCCAACTGCTAGAACAAGTACTCGTGATCCTGAAAAGAATGCTGCAAACCTAGCTCAAGACTTGGATACTATTGAGGAAATCAGGGATCTGGCTAGGATAAGGATGGCAAGCTACCAACAAAGAATGGTTGGTGCCTACAACAAAAATGTCAGGATAAGGAAGTTCCAAGTCGGGGATATGGTGTTGAGAAAAGCATTCCAAAACACCATCAATCCTGCTGACGAAAAATTGGCACCAAAATGGGAAGGCCCTTACTTGATTGAAGCCGAAGCAGGAAAGGGGGCATACAGATTGCTAACCATGGAAGGAAATTTGTTACCAAGAGCCTGGAATGCTATTCACTTAAAGAAATATTTCATGTGAAAAGGATCCTTCAAGCATATGATCCTTACATTAGAAGCATCCTCGAAGGATCCCAACGACATCAGTGATCCTTACTCTGGTAAAATCCTTATCTCAAAACTTTTCCGTTTTCTTATTTTTACCTAAGGATAAGGATCACGTATCCTTCATCCTTCTCTCACGAGGATTTGAGTTCTGATAGTCCAGGTATCCTCAGCATATTTTCGATAGTCTTCAAAAGCATCTCAGATCCTTGGGTTCAACCCCAGTTATCCTTGGGCTTGTCCCCAGTTTTCGCCTGTAGCGCACGATGATCCTGATATAGTTCACGTCTTTGGGACCAGTACCCACTTTCGGGGCTGACAACCTCATCGTACTAGCTATATCTAGGATCCTACGTATAATGGTAGACGTACCATACATCTGTTCCTAAGGTTTCTAACGTTTTCACGTTAGCTAAGGTTTTGACATTTTCATGTCACCAAGTATTGATAGTCGCCAGTAAGGGCCATACTCCAGTTTACATACGATCCTTTGGGCTTGTCCCCAGTGATCCTTTGGGATCATCCCCAGTTATCCTTCGGGCTTGTCCCCAGTTATCCTTTGGGCTTGTCCCCAGTGATCCTTTGGGATCATCCCCAGTTATCCTTCGGGCTTGTCCCCAGTTATCCTTTGGGCTTGTCCCCAGTGATCCTTTGGGATCATCCCCAGTTATCCTTTGGGCATGTCCCCAGTTACTAACTTACCTTTTATATTGGCTTAGTCCCAAGTTATGTCCTACTTTTCAGGTTTTCGAAGACTAAACTTTTAAGGATCCTTAATCCTTGTTATCCTATTTCACTTACGATTAACCTGATCAAAGGATAGGATCCTAACTTGGATTCTCAGGTATGATCCTTGACTATACTCATTATTCTGAACAACCCTTACACTTTGACAACTAAGCCTATGGTCCTTGAAATAGACTACCTTGAAAATTTTCGATTACAGGATATTTGATCTAGGATCATATCCTAAATTTCTTAAACATGATTTGCTCAACTTTTGTTACTCTAACAAATATGTTTCTAAAACAATTGGAAAATAAGAAGATAAATAAAGGATAACAAAACAAGATAAGCCAGAAAGATTAAAGTTATTTTATTAACAAAGCCCTTTCAAAAGTTGTCAAAATTGCCAACCCACATTTCTACCAGCAAAACGTGGCCCGTCCACATGGGTTGGCAAAGGGTGTCCATTGTTTATGCGGTCATAGCAGGTGCAGGAAAGTAAAAGCGGCAGGATCACAAAGGCTTCATCCCCCAAACAGAGGATCCCTCCACCATTTGCGATCCTACCTATTGTCCAAAGGATCCAGGATCCTTAACCCTAAAAACTATTGTTTAGAGTTACAAACCATCATTGTTTCAAAACATCACAACCACAAAAAACCACTACCAAATTTTAAAAAATTGGGCTCCGGCTATGTCTAGAAATTTCCATCATTGCCCAATCCTGCAGCTCAAACCTTCGCTGCACCATCACCACCAGCTCCACTTGCTTCCCCCTGATCCTTGCCAACCTCACCGCCTTCGAGCATTGGGATCTCCTCAGCCTCCTCATCATCCTCCAACTCTGCCAGCCTTGCCTTCCAGCCTTCCACGTCCCATGTGCCTTTGTCGAAGGAAGGATCCTGAGCCTCCGCAGCCATCTGCAGCTGAATCTTATACATGGTTATCGCAGCAGAGACCTTGGCATCCTGGGTAATGTCATGCTTCTCATAATCAAACTTGATCAGCATCCTGGCAGCTTTATCCTTGGTGGCCCGGAGCTCCTTCTCAAGATCAGCAATCTTGAGATCCTTCGGCACACCCATCTGTTGGAGGTCGGCAATTTGGCGGTCTTGATCCTCAACGTGGCCAATATATGTTTCTATTTCAGCAAGTTTCTGCAGAAAAGGAAAAGGGTAAGTTCAGGACCAGGTGATCCTCAAACAAGCAGGATATACAAGCAGGATATACAAGCAGGAGCAGTGATCCTTACTTCATTAATGTAATCAAGAAACTGTTGGCGGAGCAGGGGAAATCCTTGAAGATCCCCAGAGGCCTTCCTCTTCTTTCCTTTACCCCTAATAGGTGCTTTAGGGGCTGAAGCGGTTGGACTGGCAGCAGGGGTCTTCTTCCTTGTGGATTTGACATTAGCAAGATCATCAATACCAAACTTGGAGGCAGACTTGACAGATTTCCCAGCGCCTACACAACCAAAATCAAATAAGTATTCTAACTAATTTAAAAAAAAATCCTGCATGAAACTACTTTTTAATCAGGATACTTACTTGACATCGTGACAGAGGCAGAGGATACTTCTTGGGAATCTTGAGTAGCAACCTGGAAAGTTCTTGTCTCCGGATCAAGCTTCTTGAAGGCTAAAAGTCTCTCCTTTGCAGCAGGTGTCAACTTCATACGAGAGATGGAAACAGCTGCACAATAAACAAAAAACAAAAGAAAATATTAGTGATCCTCATCCTAAGGAACAAATCTTATGGTGATCCTTCCAGGATCCTCTATCCTACCATGAGTAGCCCACTCTTTGGGCAGATCCTTCCCATCAGGGATGGTATCCCTCCTAACAAAGAAGAACCGTCGCTTCCAATTCGTGTCGTTCTTGGTGACCTTGAAGACAGGATGATCCTCTCCAGCTTTTCACTTAAATAGATAACGATGGGGTCCAAAAGTGGTAAGATCGTACATCTCAGCCAGCTCCGCCATACCAAGGTCAATCCCTTCTTGCTCAATGATCCTCTCAAGGGTATACAATACCCTCCAGATCATGGGCATAGCCTGGATATAGCAGATGCCGGTAAGAGAGAAGAAGGATTGAGTGAACTGTGGGAAAGGATATGAATATCCTATCAAGAACGGAGTAACAGGAAAAGCTACCCAAGTATCGGAGACAAAGTCACTTAAAGCAGTGGGAGTGAAAGATTTAAAGATAGCATTCGCCGGAAAACAATGACGAATTCTATCAATATGAACATCGGTGAAACAACACCTCTCATGGGGAGAATCCTTGATGATCCCTTGACCCTTCAAGGGACTATTCTTTTTAGGATCCTTATGAGGGGAGTTCCGTAGCAGCATACTTGCAGAATGTTGAAGAGAAACAAAGAAGCAGAAAAACAGAGTAAGAGAAGGAAGAAGGAAGAAGAAAGATACCTGATTGATCTTCGGACGAGATTATAAAGGGAGTTTCTTTGATTTTAAATGCGAATTGATCCTATCTCTATCTCCTATTTATAATGATGATCTGCAGGGCTGTCACTTCTGTGACGTAAGAATCATAACGGCTAGTCCGACTCCAACGGCTAGTTATCCGATTAGCTCGCTGCAGATAAGATCAAGCAAAATATAACTCACTAATTTACAATATCACTCCTTATATTTTGGGGGCAATTGTTAGGGCTGGATTTTTATAACACATGATCCTTACAGGTGATCCTAACCAGTGATCCTTGTTTCTTTGGCAGATAGTGATCCTCAGCGGAGTTCCAGGATCAGGATCACGGACCATTGCAAACAAGGGACGCGTCTTTACAACTTTGGCATATGCTTAATCAGAGATGAACGTTGTAGAGGATATGGAAACTCGGCATGATTTAAGGGTGATAATTTAGGCTAGATTTACTTTTATTTCTAAAGGGGTAATGAGCTGATTGTTAGTTTATTTACCTAAAATAGGTCACTCACACTTGTATATATAACACTCTTCCCCATTCGGAAGACACACAACACATTTCTCACACGCTTAGACACTCGATACTATAGTGATCCTTGTACTCAGCTCATTATCATCCGAAGTTGTAACCATTTTTGTTATATTGAAGTTTGGTGATCGGTAGTTGCCATCACCCGAGGTTTTTTATGCCGGAGATCATTCATTGATCAAGGGCTTTTTCCTCGTATAAATCCTTGTGTCACTTGCATATTTCTTACTAGAGTGATCCTTTACTTTTTCAACAAACCAAGCATCATTCCCCGTTTACTTAGAGTTTGGTTGCATTATCCTTGTGTGATTTTTGACCAAAACAGGTATGATCCTTAACCATTTTCGATTTCATTCATTGTTTATTTAAATAACCCTTAGACTTTGACAACTGAACCTATGATCCTTAAAATAGACTACTTTGAAAATTTTCGATTATAGGATATTTGATCCAGGATCATATCCTAAATTTCTTAAAACATAATTTGCTTAACTTTTCTTGCTCAAACAAATATGTATCAAAACAATTGGAAATTAAAAGGATAACAATACGAGATAAGCCAAAAAGATTATGAGTTATTTTATTAACAAAGGTTTGAAACCTTTCAAAGTTGTCAAAATTGCCAACCCACGTTTCTACCAGCAAAACGTGGCCCGTCCACATGGGTTGGCAAAGGGTGTCCATTGTTTGTGCGGTCTTAGCATGCAGGAAATTAAAAGGCGGCAGGATCACAATGGCTTCATCCCCCCAAACAGAGGATCCCTCCACCATTTGTAATCCTACCTATTGTCTGAAGGATCCTGGATCCTTAACCCTAAAACTATTGTTCAAATTACAGACCATAATTGTTTTAAAACCACTAAACAAAAAAAAATTGGGCTCCGGCTATGTCTAGAAGTTTCCTTCATCGCCCAATCCTGCAGCTCAATCCTTCGCTGCACCATCACCACCGGCTCCACTTGCCTCTCCACCCTGATCCTTGCCAGCATCTCCACCCTCAAGCATCGTGTTGGTGCACTTGTGTCTGTACTTTGTCTGTATTTTGTCATGATACAAAATGATGTCTTTTGTTAGTCTGGGTTACGTCTTAGGTTTGTTAATATGTGTGTTTGATGTAAGTTTGACCAAGTCAACCATCCTCCTGGTTTGACTTGGCCAAACAGTTAGAACATGGTTGTAACATGTTTGTGTCGAAGGATGAGTCATCGAAGGATTATTTAGATCCTTCGATGAGCTCGAAAGATAAACCTTCGATGGATGTTGATGGACCTCGAAGGATATCATCCTTCGAGGTATATGTGGATCCTTCGATAGGTTTCAGATCCATAGATGATCCTTCGATCAGTCTATCTGATCCTTCGACCAGACGAGCTGTGATGGGTATATATACTCATGTAATGTGTTCACTTCAGAAGGTGTGAAAACATAGAGTGTGTGAGAAAGAGTGTGAGTGAACTTAGTCTTGTAGAGAGCGTATTTTCAGTTTGGTCAAGGGCTGTAACCATGTCCACTGAAATACAAGAGAAAACTTTGATATCTCGTGTGTCTACCTTTCTCTTTGTAGCTTGTGTTCTCATATAAACTACCGGTTTGCATTCTAGCTTGGATTCCGCACTTGCTAGTGTGTTAAACATAACAAGGATAAGGTTTAACCTCAACCTCCGGGGGACCTACAAGTGGTATCAGAGCCGTGGCTCTTTTCCTTGTTAAAAACCGAGTTTATACAAGACTTTGGAGTGTTTGAACAAAAACTCACATGGTTTAGCACCCGTTTTTAGTGTTTTTCTCGCATTTCTAGAAGTAAAAACGTGTTCTAAACTAACCGGGTGTGTTAAAGGACGGTTTGGGTAACTTAAAAACTTGTTTTTAAGAAGTTTGGTAATTTCCGGTCAAATTCCGGCTTACTCCGGTGACCGGTTTTCTGGATAAGAACCTTCCTTTTTAAGCAATATTTTATTGGGTCAAATCTGGTTTGGTAAAAGGTATGGTCTGAACATACCTTCTGCTGAAAGCTTTCTACCAACCCATCACCTTTTCACCAACCTGTCACTTTTTGTCAACTGTGTCAGTACAGATCGAAGGATATCCTTCGAAGTCGAAAGATCATCTTTCGATCAATGGAAGTTCGATAGATAATCATCCTTCGAACATCCTTCGAAGTCTGTGACTTATCCTTCGATCCAAGGAATCTTTTCGAAGGATATATCTTTCGATCTACAGTTCTTATTCGAAAGATAAGGATCTTTCGATTGGAGAATCTTTCGAAATCATTGTTCGAAATTCAACAGTGATCTTTCGAACACTGTTGATCCTTCGAACAAGTGTTGATCCTTCGATCCTAGTCTGTTTAAGTTTAACAAGTTTGTGTTTTTCAGGTCTTTCGATCAGGGATCCTTCGGCTGGTTGTTTTCATTCGAGATATTAACATAGTTTGTGAAAATTAAATTTTTAAAAAGGGAAAACTTGTTTTTCAAATTTTAAATCAATTTTCACTTAATATATTAATTTTTATAAAATGGGAACAAACGGTCAGTGGGATCCAACCGCGTGGACTCAAACAACTTTGACTCCACAATCATCAGCTACGCAATCTGCGTCAGATTTCGACAAAACTGCATGGATGCGGGCTATTGCCCCACCTCAAACTGCAATGATAACTGCAAATCAATGGGCTTTGGTCACAAATTAAAGCAGCAGCATTCAAGCAATGATGCAGAACGACAGTGAAACTGGTACAAGCACAAAACCGCCAAAGCTAAATCACATCAATGATTGGGGATGGTGGAAAGAAAGGCTGAGAACTTATGTTCAGGGGCAAGGTCAAGATCTATGGATGTGCTTCTTCACCGCATTTGACAATGATTTGGAAGTTGCAGGATCTAATCCAACAACTTACAGCACTATGTCTGATGATGATAAGAAGAAATTTGAGTTAGAAAAGAGAGCATTCATGATTCTCACACAAGCTCTTCACAGAGACATTTACCACCAGTTTGTTTACTGCACGACTACTAAAAGCTTGTGGGATATGCTCACGTTACGATGTGAAGGAAATGCTCAATCTAGAAAGATCAAGCAAGAATTACTGAAGAAAGAGTTTGAAGGATTCACGTGTATGGAGAATGAGACTTTGGCAGAGTTATCTACAAGGTTCCATCACTTGTTGAGCGAGATGTTTGCTTTTAGAGTCACTGCCACTCCACAAGAAATGGTGCAGAGATTCGCTGATAGCTTACCAGTAAAGTGGAGCAGTTTTCTTGAAATTCTCAAACAAAATGGTGTTCTAGACACAATCACCGTCTATGAGTTAATTCAAAAATTGGAGAACAAGGATGTAGAAGAAAAGCTTAAGGCAAAAAGAACACTAACTCCTCAAAATCCAGAGATGTACTATGGGATTGCAGGAGGTATCAGTGGAGAAACACCAGCCTCTCAACACGCGAAGCTTCAAACAGCTTTCATCTCAAACACCGGACTTTCCACAACAAATCAGTTTGATCCTTCAGCATACACGATGATGTATTCAAGACCAGATTCTTCTTCTCAACAACAGTATGTGCAACCGACAGCTCAGCAATTCACACCACCGCCTTTCTTAAACCCAAGCAGAGCTCAGCAGCAACAACCGCAACAGCAAGGGTTTTATGGAAGCTCTTCAAACTTTCAAGCCACTTCCAATCCGAACACAGTCAGATTAGACACTTCCAACTTTTCCAAAGTCAGTGTCGAAATAGCCAAGGAGCATATGGAGATGTTGAACACCTTGGTTAGTGCTTATTGTGGATTGATCGCAGGTCAGATTGGGAATATCAATCTAACCAATGAAGATTATCAGCAAGTGGATAGAGAAGAGTTTGAAATGATGGATATCAAATGGGCTCTTGCTAGTGCAATTCGAAGAGCAAAGGAGTTTATGGAAAGGACGGGGAGAACCAACTTGGATAGCAACAACAACACCAAGTATGGTTTTGATAAGAATGCTGTCACTTGCTTCAATTGTGGTGAAAAGAGTCACTTCAAGCGGGAGTGTCAGAAGCCACCTAAGCAAGGAAATCAGAATCCCTTCAGGAATCAAGGACAGCCACAACAGCAACTGAACAACAATTCTGTCAGATCAATAGTTCCCGTTGGAGGAAATGCATCTGGATCCACAAACACTAATCCCCACAGAGGATTGGTTGTTCAAGCTGATGAAATCTGCAACTGGAACCTTCAGCTTGGAGAAGGAGGAAATGGTGGAACAGCATGTTATGCTAAAGTGATTGAAAAGGTAGTAGAACCCGTGTCTGCTGGTGAATCTTCAGAAGATGAAGATAGTTCGGGTTATAGTGGGAGCATGGATGGGGAATCACTTGATGCTGGTGATTTATCAAGTGATGCTTTAGATTTGGAAGTTGATGAGCTTTTGGCTGAAGCTGAAGCATTATGCAAGAGGAGATCTATTCTCTGCCAGAAATCTGCTGGAACTTCCGAGAAGCTTGCTCAGTTCTTCTCTGAAGATGGATCTTTTTCTTTTCATACAGCCTTTATGGCTCACGTAGAAGGTCAGACTTCTCAGGTATGTGATACTAATTCTGACTCTATTTCTGTTCCTATTGAATGTGCAAAGTGTTTAAAATATGCTGAAAAGGAAAGTCAGTTTGAAATCACACACAAACACAATCAAGAATTGATTGTAGATCTTTCTAAAGCAACCGAAGCTAACTTGTTTTTAACCAGAAATGAAAAGGAATTTAAAGCAACAATTGCGTCATTAAGACATGATGTTTCAGAATTACAATAGGCTGTTTTGCGAAAACAACATGCTAACAATAATCTTATTGACACAATTGAAAAGCAAATGGTAGAATTAGCAACAGCTCGATGTGAATGTGAGACAATTAAGCAGAAACTGGAAAGCTATTCCAATTCCCGCTATGTATTGGATCACATCATTGACGTTCAAAAGAAAAAGGGGGATGCAAAATGTATTGGATTCAAATCATGTCCTCCCCCAATGAATCACAATTACTCCAAATTGCCTGATGACGAGGATATGCCCCGTTTTGAACCTACTGTGCCACTTGGTCTAGATGATTTTGCAGCAGGCCTTGGGTTCACAACTGGTACATCATCCTCGGGTCAATCAGAATCTGAGAATGTGACAGATTCATCGTGTGTTAAGGAACAGAGTCCTCCCATTGTTGAGGATGCTGATTCTTTGGACGATGAATCTGAAGAAATTGTGAAACAACAGTCTAACTCGGTTACAACAGATATTCCAATCGAGAATCACATCCTGTGTGATCCACCAGTGAAACCGAGTAAGACTGAAATGTCAAAAGCAATGGAGTCCCTTGTATCTAGCCTTGAAGGGAATAATTTGTTGTACACGCTCAAAGGAGATAGCAAAATCTACTCTAACAAAGATTTTCCAATTAAAAATGTAAATCAAGATTTAATTGAGCAAATTTTTGAAGGATGCACTGATAAGTTTTTTGGGAACAAAAGTGGCAAAGTTACCGTCACTCAATGTGATCCAATTCCGTGTGAACAAATTAAAAAACAATACGGAAACCAAAAACTACCAATTGAGCGAAAACAACAAGTCAACTCCGGAAAGGGTAAGGTACAGGGAAAGAAGGCTCAGAACAAGAATGTTCAAGCACCTAAAGTTCAGCAGCCTAAGACTGAACAACCAAAGGTCAACAACCTAAAGTTGAACAGTCTAAGGCTACTCAACCTAAGGCTGCACAACCTAAAATTCAAAAATCAAAGGTTGAGCAACCTAAGGTTCAACAACAAAAGGTGCAAAACAAAAGAGCTCTTGTTAAGAAACGAGAACCGAAAATGAACTTTGTTGGATCCACGGGTTCAGACAAACTTGAAACATTTCAGGATAAATCTAACGTTGATTTTGTAAAACAAGTTAGAATTTTAAAACGAAATGATCAGAATAATTACACCCAACACACCAACGGATGTGATTTAGGTCCAAGCACGTCTAGATCACAAAGTTCATTGTCTGGTTCCCTGTCTGGTCATCAACATGTTTCTCCGAAGTTTGTAGAGCGGAGAACATGTTTTGAATGTGGCACAGTTGGGCATATTGTAAGATATTGCCCACACGTGCAAAAGCTGAAGTCAAAAACGAGTGCTCCCCAAGAAATCGATTACCAAAAACGATCAGTTTCCCCGAAACAAGACCCACGTGTCTTGAAAGAAAGGGAAAAGAAGTTAAAGCAAAAGAATCAAAAGGTAATTGAAAAGGCCTTAAAATCAGAGGTCAAAGAAGAAAAACCTGTACAAGCAAAACCTGAAACTGTAAAACCAGTAAATGCTAAAACAATAAATTCAAATACTGGTAAAAGACAAACAGCTTGGAAGCAAAAGCAGGTAATTCAATCAGGGGGAGCACCACAGGTTCTTTTTCCTAATCATCAAGTGATTGAAATCACTTTCCTTGATGATCAAGGACGACCCAAGTCCACAAAGGCTTGGGTCCCCCTCTCAAACTGATAAGTTAGTTGCATGTGCAGGCGGCTCTAGGAGGAACTATTAATAGTCATTGGATTGTTGATAGTGGAGCTTCCAGGCACATGACGGGCGACTATCGTCTTCTTTTCGATGTGTGAAGTATAAGAGGAGGATATGTCGCATTTGCTGGAGACAAAGGAGGGTATATCACCGGCGAGGGAATGATCTCAAATGGAGTTGTGAGTTTCGACAAAATCAATTATGTGCAACAGTTGGATCACAATCTCCTGAGTGTTTCTCAGATCTGCGACAAGAAGTTCACCGTGCATTTTGATGATGCCGGTTGTTATGTGCTGAAGCCAGGATTCAAGATTCCCGAAGAATGGATTCTCTTATCAGCACCAAGAGTTAATGATTTGTATGTCCTTGATATGAGCCAAGCAATAACTAAGTCCAAACAAGTTACTTGCTTTATTTCAAAAGCCACTGAAAAGGAGACGATCTCTTGGCACAGACGGATGGGTCATATTCACCTCAGAAAAATGAATCACCTTGTCAAAAACAATCTGGTGAGAGGTGTCAATGTGAAGAATTTTCAACTTCAAGATGTCCGTGTGCCGTGTCAGAAAGGGAAGCAGATCAAGAAATCACATCCATTGAAGAAGGTTAACACTGTAAACATGCCACTCGAATGTCTGCATATGGACCTTTTCGGCCCAATCAAACACAAGAGTGTGCACGGGGAGGTTTTCTGCTTAGTAGTCACTGATGACTATTCAAGATTTTCATGGGTTGCTTTCATGGTTCACAAGAGCGAGACTCCAGAAATTCTAAAGAATTTGATCACCTTGTTGGAAAATCTTTATAATCTAAAGGTGAGGCGAATTCGAAGCGACAACGGAACCGAGTTCAAAAACAGGGTTATGGATGAATTTTGCACTTCAAAAGGAATCCTTCATGAATACAGCACTCGGTACACGCCACAACAAAACGGAGTCGCTGAAAGAAAGAACAGAACCTTAATTGAGACTGCAAGAACCATGTTGGTTGAGTCTCAGCTTCCAGTTCGATGCTGGACTGAAGCTGTTGCCTCGGCTTGCTACACGTTAAACACGGTTCTCACAGTGAAAAGACATGGCAAAACGTGCTTCGAACTCCTACACAAGAAGACTCCTGACTTGGAATATCTAGAACCTTTTGGTGCACCATGTACCATGATTGAGCCTGACGGGAAGTTTGGTGCCAAAGCTATCGAAGGTTACTTCCTTGGGTATGCTACTCCTAATCTGCGAGTATGGAACCTGACTACCAAGAAGATTGAAGAGTGGGGTGAAGTAAAAGTTCAAAGATATTCTAATCCACCGAAGCCTTCTGTAGATCCATGGATGTTCGATTATGATGGTCTTTTCGACTCATTCAATCTGCCGACATTTGATGATGACAATGCAATTGCTCAAATGTTGTCTGAAAGCGAGAATGCGACTGGCTCTCAGTTAGTTCGCCCAATCATTGTTGACTCACAAGCATCTTCTTCTGTCAACAATCTCGTTTCAAATGAGGTGTTTAATGATGCCGTCGACTACAATTTGTCATCGGCAGATGAGGAGTATGTTGATGCAAATGATGGTGAAGCACCACGTCCGGTTCAAGGTACTTCAGAAGCAACGGATCTAGTGTCTGCGCCAATTGTCCAAGAAGAAAATGCATCATCTTCTACAACTCAACAGCTTCAGAATGATATCGGGAATTTAAATATCAATAACTTGAGGACCAATGTTGAAATTCCTCCAGTTCCTGAAACCCAAATTCATAACATTCATCCTCAGCAGAATATTATAGGTGATGTTCTCAGTGGTGTAAGGACAAGGAATCAAATCAGAAATAACGAAAATGCTGGCTTGTATGCTGAGATAAGAGAATCGGGACAACAAAATGATTCGTCTTTCGCCTGCTATGTTAGCCAAGAAGAGCCTAGATCTTGGAAGGAGGCATTGAAAGATGATTCCTGGGTGGAAGCAATGCAGGAAGAACTGCAACAATTCCAGAAGCTAGGTGTCTGGAAACTCGTAGAGAAACCTGCTGGTTACAAGAAGATTGGTACCCGTTGGGTGTTTAAATGCAAAAAGGATGACCTCGGAGTTGTTATCCGGAACAAAGCACGTTTAGTCGTTCAAGGTTTTCGTCAGATTGAAGGGATCGACTACAACGAAGTGTATGCACCTGTTGCACGTCTGGAAGCAATTCGGATCTTTCTGGCTTATGCCTCATTCAAAGGATTCAAGGTTTACCAGATGGACGTCAAAAGTGCATTCTTACATGGTGTAGTTGAAGAAGAAGTGTACGTCAAAAAGCCTCCAGGTTTTGAAGATCCTATTCATCCCGATCGGGTTTGGTTGCTCAACAAAGCTCTCTATGGTCTTCATCAAGCACCGCAAGCTTGGTATGCAACCTTATCTAATTACTTGCTGGAGAACGGTTTTCGAAGGGGTCTTATCGACTGTACTCTTTTCATCAAAGAACAAGATGGAGATCTTCTTCTGGTACAGGTATACGTCGATGATATTATTTTTGGTTCTACTAATGATGTCTTGTGTAGGAATTTCGAGCGCATTATGCAGGATAAATTCGAGATGAGTGCTATGGGGGAAATAACCTTCTTTTTGGGCCTACAAGTACAACAAAGGGAGTCTGGGATATTCATTCATCAGACTAAATATGTTGGCGACATCTTGAGCCGGTTCCAGATGTCTGATGCAACGCCCAATGGTACCCCATTGCCACAAAATCACGGAATTACTCCAGACTTGAAGGGTGAAGCTGTTAACCCCTCATATTACCGCGCAATGATCGGATCTCTTATGTACCTCACAGCATCAAGGCCAGATATAATGTACCCAACGTGCCTGCTTGCCAGATATCAAGTTAACCCGAAGGCCTCACATCTTGCAGCTGTAAAAAGGATTTTTCGTTATTTGAAGGGTTGTCCTGACACCGGTCTATGGTACCCTAGGGATAATAACTTTGACTTGATCGCTTTCAGTGATTCTGATTTTGGCGGATGCAAAATCGACGGCAAATCCACAACGGCTGGATGTCAGTTTTTAGGAAATCGCCTAGTCACATGGCAGTGCAAGAAGCAAACGTGTGTTGCTACTTCAACATGCGAAGCTGAATACATTGCTGCCTCAAGTTGTTGCTCCCAAGTCCTTTGGATCCAACAACAATTACGCGACTACGGTTTTGAATTCCTAACTACTCCTATTTACGTTGATAATTCTGCTGCATTACAGATCACTAGAAATCCTGTGCAGCACTCAAAGACCAAACACATCGATATCAAATATCACTTCATACGTGATTGCTTTGATAAAAGGCTAATCGATGTTGTTAAGGTCCACACCGATGACCAACGTGCCGACCTATTTACCAAAGCGTTTGACAAATCAAGATTTGACTTTTTATTATTGGTAAACGGCATTAAGGTCAAGCAAGAGTAAACCAACATCGGAAAATCATTTTTGTAAATACCTTTGTGTATTAAATTTGTCTTATTCTATTGATTTTAGGGGGAGTAAATCCAAAAATCTGAAAATCCAAAAACATAGAAAAATTTCAAAAACACAAAAACAATAGAAAAACAAAAATGAGTTTCCTGGCGAGCAAAAGAGAAAATGATAGTACATCAGTGGTCTATCCAAACCTCTTTAAACCTTAAATGAAAAACGATAAGCAGCTCTATATAAGATGTATCGGTAGGCTCACAATCATTTTAAAGTGTGCAGGGTGATATAAATCTTAAATCGACTGAAGACCAGGTGGGAACCATTCATTGGCATATGGTCTTAGTACCGAAATTTCGTTTGAGAGATTGCCGAGGTTCTGAGATATTCGGTCTTTATGCTGCTTATCATCTGGGTATCATGGTTGTATCTTTTACCGAAAAATAACGGGGACGCAAGTCTAGATCTTCCATGATACTATACATACGCGTACATACTGCATTCGACCTCAATAAGTGATAAACAATCACATGTCCAAACAAATAAGTGATAAAATATCACATTTATCCGGGAGTCAAGTTCGTCTCTCTGCTGTACGGAAGTACTGACCTGTTCACGGACTTGCTCCTGTGCCCACATGCATATGAAAATCAAGTTCCACATCAATAAGTGATTCTATCACATAGGGCTTGTTTTCAAATCAAAATAAGTGAGAATCTCACATCATATACGGTCAAACAGATGATAATCGGTATACTCACCGGTAAGATGAATCCTCGTGCATACCTTGATACGGGAATGTGTCGTGATGTGGATGAACACCGGTCGGTAAGTATAAATCATACCTCAACGTATCCCCTCGCCATGATTACATCTGATAAGTTGAGCTTATGTGGACAACAATACCGATAATTGTTATAGGATGCTTATCTTAATGTTAACTAACTGAACAAAGAGAGTGTTTTGGCTTGACCGTGCACTGATATGATTCTCTTACCCTCGAAACTCGCAAAAAGAATGTCTGTATATATTTATTTACTGCTTTCAGTCTTTACATTTGAAAAATTCAAAAATACCAAAAAGATTTTAGGTGTGTTTTAATATAAACTTTATAAAAGCCAAAAAGATTTTATTTCTATTTTATTTTCGATCGTACGATGTTGGAACTCGAGTCTTCGTTGCCTGAAACCTGAACGAAAACCGAATTGACTAAATCTTCATAAACGGTCGAAATTTGCAAGTTTTGAAAGTTAGAAACTAAAACTGACAAATTTACTAAACTTTCAAACTGTCGGACGATGTTTGATTGTGACATGGTCATTCGTGTGTCATTTGTTTATATAAACTATATTCCAAGCAGTTGTTCTCATTACACGTTTAGATTTCTTGCATGTGCAGATTCTAAAGGCAAGGAGAACATGGTCGATGACAAGCTTCGGAATGAAGACACGACGTGAAGGCTCTCAAAAGATGAAAATGATCGAGTTGCCGCTGACCATCATCAACACCACAAGGATCTCAAGCTATAAGGATCAAGTCTTTCACGAGCATAACTCAAGGGGGAGCTTATGTTAAGGGGGAGTTTGTCAACACACTTCCTACATGAAACGGGGAGTTTGTTGATACACTTTCTGCTTTCAAGACGTGAAGACTTTGAAGATCCTCTGACATTGAAGACTTGAAAGGACGTCAGAGACTTGAAGACACGAAGATCGAGACAAAGCTACAGCCAAGGGGGAGTTTGTTGGTGCACTTGTGTCTGTACTTTGTCTGTATTTTGTCATGATACAAAACGATGTCTTTTGTTAGTCTGGGTTACGTCTTAGGTTTGTTAATATGTGTGTTTGATGTAAGTTTGACCAAGTCAACCATCCTCCTGGTTTGACTTGGCCAAACAGTTAGAACATGGTTGTAACATGTTTGTGTCGAAGGATGAGTCATCGAAGGATTGTTTAGATCCTTCGATGAGCTCGAAAGATAAACCTTCGATGGATGTTGATGGACCTCGAAGGATATCATCCTTCGAGGTATATGTGGATCCTTCGCTAGGTTTCAAATCGATAGATGATCCTTCGATCAGTCTATCTGATCCTTCGACCAGACGAGCTGTGATGGGTATATATACTCATGTAATGTGTTCACTTCAGAAGGTGTGAAAACATAGAGTGTGTGAGAAAGAGTGTGAGTGAACTTAGTCTTGTAGAGAGCGTATTTTCAGTTTGATCAAGGGCTGTAACCGTGTCCACTGAAATACAAGAGAAAACTTTGATATCTCGTGTGTCTACCTTTCTCTTTGTAGCTTGTGTTCTCATATAAACTACCGGTTTGCATTCTAGCTTGGATTCCGCACTTGCTAGTGTGTTAAACATAACAAGGATAAGGTTTAACCTCAACCTCCGGGGGACCTACAATCGGGACCTCCTCAGCTTCTTCATCATCCTCCAACTCTGCCAGCCTCGCCTTCCAACCCTCTACATCCCATGTGCTCTTGTCGAAGGCAGGATCCTGAGCCTCCATAGCCATCTGCAGCTGGATCTTATAGATGGTTATTGCAGCAGAGACCTTGGCATCCTGGGTGATCTCATGCTTCTCATAATCAAAATTGATCAGCATCCTGGCAGCATTATCCTTGGTGGCCCGGAGCTCCTTCTCAAGATCAGCTATCTTAAGATCCTTCAGCACACCCATCTGTTGAAGGTCAGCAATTTGGCGGTCTAGATCCTCGACATGGCCAACATAAGTCTCTATCTCAGCAAATTTCTGCAAGGAAAACAAGGCATAACATCAGAAACAAGTGATCCTCAAAACTGTCAGGATAACAAACAGGGGCAGTGATCCTTACCTCATTGAAGTAGTCCAGGAACTGTTGGCGGAGCAGGGGCAGACCTTGTAAATCCTCAGAGGCCTTTCTCTTCTTTCCTTTACCCCTGGTAGGTGCTTTAGGGGCTGAAGCAGTTGGGCTAGCAGCAGGAGTCTTCTTCCTTGAGGATTTGACATTTGTAAGATCATCAATGCCAAACTTTGAAGCAGACTTAGAGGATTTCCCAGCACCTACACAACCAAAATAAGATAAGTATTCTAATTAAACTTGAAAATCCTACATAGAATTACTTTTCAAATGAGGATACTTACTTGACATTGTGACAGAGGCAGAAGATACTTCTTGAGAATCCTGGATGGCAACCTGAAAAGTTCTTGTCTCCGGATCAAGCTTCCTAAAGGCCAAGAGTCTCTCTTTTGCAGCAGGAGTCAACCTAAGATGAGCAACGGATATAGCTGCACAATAAACAAGAAAGTGTTAGTGATCCTTATCTTAAGGAACAAGTTCTATGGTGATCCTTCCAGGATCCTCTATCCTACCATGGGTAGCCCACTCCTTGGGCAAATCCTTCCCATTAGGGATGGAATCTCTCCTAACAAAAAAGAATCGTCGCTTCCAGTTCGTGTCGTTTTCGGTCACTTTGAAAACAGGGTGATCCTCTCCAGCTTTTCGCTTGAACAAATATCGGTGGGATCCAAAAGTTGTAAGATCATACATCTCACCCAACTCCGCCATACCAAGGTCAATCCCCTCTTGCTCAATGATCCTCTCAAGGGTGTATAATACCCTCCAGATCATCGGCATAGCCTGGATATAGCAGATGCCGGTAAGGGAGAAAAAAGATTGGGTGAATTGAGGAAAAGGATACGAATATCCTATCAAGAAAGGAGTAACCGGGAAAGCTACCCAAGTCTCAGAGATAAAATCACTCAAAGCGGTAGGACTAAAAGACTTGAAAAGGGTTTCCGCCGGGAAACAACGACGGATTTTATCGATTTGAGGGTCGGTGAAGCAACACCTCTCGGAGGGGGAATCTTTGATGATCCCTTGACCCTTTAAGGGGCTGTTCTTCTTAGGATCCTTGCAGGGGGAGTTCCGGAGCAACATCTTTTACAAAAGAAAATAAGAAGAAGAAAAACAGAGCAAGAGAGAAGAAGATGAAAAGGAGAATACTTGGTTGATCTTCTGAATACGGTTATAAAGGGAGTTGCTTTGAATTTAAATGCATTCGATCCTATCCCTATTTCTATTTATAATCATGATTATGCAGGGCTGTCACCTCCATGACGTCAGACCATAACGGATAGTTCCACCTTAACGGCTATATATCCGTTGAGTTAGTTAGAGATAAGATTCAGCAAAATATAACTCGTTTATATTATATAAATACTCCTTATATTTTGGGGGCAATTGTTAGGGCTGGATTTTTATGACCTATGATCCTTACATATGATCCTAACAAGTGATCCTTGTTTCTTTGGCAGATAGTGATCCTCAGAGGAGCTCCCGGATCAGGATCACGGATCATTCCAAGGATCCTCATACTAACGACTGTTCTCTTTTGGACTTAATATTATCTTGCAGGAATTACGAGTTGGATCCGGTCTTAGCAACGTAAACAAGGAATCTGTCACGATAATCTCGCACATGCATAATCAAAGATGGACGTTATGGCAAATATGGAAACTCGGCACAATTCAAGGGCGATTATTTAGGCTAAATTTACTTCTATTTCTAAAGGGGTAACGAGCTAGTAGTTAGGTGATTTGCCTAAAATAGAACCACACACACTTGTATAAATGGCACTCTTGAACATTCGGAAGACACAACACATTTCTCACACGCTTTAGCATACGATACTATAGTGATCCTTGTACCTAGCTCGTTACCATCCGAAGTTGTAGCCATTATTTGTTATATTGAAGTTTGGTGATCGGTAGTTTCCATCACCCGAGGTTTTTTATGCCGGAGATCATTCATTGATCAAGGGCTTTTTCCTCGTATAAATCCTTGTGTCACTTGTGCATTTTACATTTGAGTGATCCTTCACTTTGTTCATCATACCAAGCATCATTCCCTGTTTACATAAAGTCTGGTTGCATTATCTTTAAGTGATTTTTGACCAAAACAGTCCTTCCCATTTTGGGGCAACTTTCCATCAGCAGGATTCGTAGTATTCTCAAAAGCCTTTCTTAACACCCAATCTCCAACCTTAAATCTTCTGGTCCTGATATTCTTGTTATATGCTCTGGATACTCTTTGTTGGTATGCTGCCATTCTCATCTTTGCCGCATCCCGAGCCTCATCAATAGTATCTAATTCTTGACATAGGGCCTCAGGATTCTTCTCAGGATCCCTGAGGTTGGATCTTGCTGTAGGTATCGCCATCTCTGTCGGGATTACTACCTCTGCTCCAAATACTAAGGAAAATGGAGTTTGCCCAGTAGCATTCTTCACAGTTGTCCTGTCAGCCCATAGGACAAATGGTAATTCTTCCGCCCATCTTCTGTGACAACTCGAATTTCCAAAATTTCTATTTTGCATTTATTGCACGATCATGTATTGTTTAGTTGATTGTTTGCACAATTAATTGCTACGGAATTATGTACGTTTTGATGAAATGAATCGTATTGTGTGATTGTGCATGGTTATGTGTTAATTGTGATAAACTTGTCAAATATGTAAACTTGGTGGTGAAACTATGAAATTGTCATGAGATGGTGTGCATGTATAAAATATGATACTTAGGGAGGTAGAGGGTAATTAGTGAAATCCTAGAGATACTTAACCCTAATCCCTTTTCACTAATCATTTTGCACACAAAACAAAGAACGTACTTTCACTTCTTGGGTTCTCTCTAGCAATCATCACCATCATCATTGGCAAGCTATTCATCACTTTCGATTTCACAATTTCTCTAGAATCAACACAAGGTAAATGATTACTGTTTATTGATTGCTTGATTGTATCCATTCTTGATTATTGGAATACTTGTAAACCCTAGCTTTCATGTGATGTTCTGTGATTGTTGTTTTTGGATTCTGAGTATTATGATAATGATGTTGATTAGTGAATGATCATTTGTGGGATGTTAGGATTCAAGGCATGTTAGAATGATTGACTGATGATTGATAATTGAATTAAAATGGTTGCCAGTGTATGAAACTAGGGTTACTAGATGGATGAATGAAACTGTTGAACATAAAACGTAACTGCTGCAATCGCAATGAACGCATGATTATTTGTTAGTCAGAGTTTTATTGAATGATTAGTTGTCTGAGTTTTATTATATCATGCTAGTCCGACCTTTAACAACATACAAAGGTCCGAGTTTCTGCCTTGTTAACATTGTCCGAGTTCTTAAACATTTGTGAGGGCCCGAGTTTTAAACATTTGAGATGGCCCGACTTTTATTTGGACATGTAGTCCGAACTTTAGGGTTTTGTTTAGTCCGAGCTTGGTGAGACACACCAAGTGCCCGAGTTTTATAAATAAACATCAAAAGGTCCGATGTTTTATTAAGTGAGGTCCGAAGTTTATGTGGTTTGGTGAATGCCCGAACTTTAAAGCAAATAAAATGTGATCCGAGTTTTGTAACCTTTATTAGTCCGAGTTTTGCCAAGTAAAAGGGGTCCGAGGTATTTAAGGGGGGCATAGGTCCGAGTTTAGGGCCCTAAGGCCAAGGTCCGACTTTTATACTTTCATATGGTCCGACTTTTAGAAAGTCTTGTCCGAATTTTGTCATCCCTTCCCTCATGTCCGACCTTTGTAACCCCCACCCCCACCTAATTGGTCCGAGTTTCACTTCCTTCTTGTTGTCCGACCTTCAATAACACCCACATGGTCCGAGTTTATGTGACTTGCTTCTCATGGTCCGACTTTCAAACAGGGAACCACCCCCCCCCCCCGTCCTTTGTCCGAACTTTTGTATATTATGGTTGTTTATGAGTTTTGATTCCTGTTAAGGGATTTAAATGGGTAGAATGTAACTGTGTTACACTTATTTGATATAAACAATTTGTGCCAATTGATTAGTCTGGTAAACCGTTGCGGGTGTTATTGATAAACTACGCTAGAGTGTAAATTAAGTTAAACGTGTGAACTCCGTCATGACTGTAAAGGTGTTAACTCAGTAGACGTGTAACCTTGCTAGTGTATAAATCCTGTTAAGTGTGTAAACTTGGTGAAGTATGTTAACTACATGTTCTTCCTATCAAGCATGAATTGTATGAAGACGATTAACTGGTTGTATTGCCTGCTGTTAACTGTTACACACACTTTGTGACGAACTTTACATACGAAACTTTACAACATGTACTGACTGTGGACACATGCATACTCTAGGCTTTGATTGATTATTTGTGAGTGCATAACCTAGCATACCGAGCAAACCAAGGTGAGTTCACATCCATACTAAGGCATGGGATTCCCAAGGGCTTGGGAATGGGATTGAAGGAATAAGGTTGAATAGATTCGTACTGACACTAATACTAGACTACCATATCACTGTCCTCGGTTGTGCAGGACACATACTTATGCTATTCACTGTCCTCGGTTGTGCAGGACACATACTTACAATCTACGTAGACTTATACTTACTACTATCCTCGGTTGGGAAGGATACGCACGTAAAACCTACGTGTACTTATACTTATTACTATCTTCGGTTGTGAAGGATACTCACGTAAAACCTACGTGTATTTATACTTACTACTATCCTCGGTTGTGAAGGATACTTATGGTTACGAGTAGTCTAGTGGTTATACAACATGGGAAGCCCCCACCAATAGAACGTATTAACGGCCCAGTAGAGCCACCTGTTACAAACGAACTTACTATTACGCACTTACTTTCTGTGAACTCGCTCAACTAGTTGTTGATCCTCTGTTACATGCCTTGCAGGTCGTTAAATTCATGGAGCTTGCACAGGGAGAAGCTGGTCGTTGTAGGCTTGGATCGTGATTGTTTTCTTCAAACACTTATGACATTACATTATTAATTATGTTGGGTTTACTTACATGCTTCCGCTACTTAAACAAATGTTTGGTTTTGAACATCAATCATGTCTTGTTGAATTACATTATCTATTTTTATTATTAAATGCTATGTTCGATATGGTTGATGGCTTGATCCTGGTCAGTCACGCACCCAAGCGGTGATACTCCGCGTGTGGATTTTTGGGGGTGTGACATCTTCCTTTCTTAGCCCCAAGTCTCTTTTTCAAATTGTTGACAATTATCTTGTTTGAGGATTCTGCTTGCCCATTTGCTTGAGGGTGTACTGGAGTAGATGTTATCATTTTGATCCCCCAACTCTTGCAGAAATCAGTGGTCCTCTTGCTTATAAACTGGGACACATTATCACAGATGATTTCAGCTGGTACCCCGAACCTAGTCAGGATATTCCTTTTTATGAAGGATACCACTTCTTGGTCTCTAACTTGGACAAACGCTTCAGCTTCAACCCACTTAGAGAAATAATCCGTCATTGCTAGCATAAAGACTTTTCCTCCCGGGGCCTTTGGTAATTTTCCTACTATATCCATCCCCCACTTCATAAATGGCCAAGGGAAACAATAGGATATAATGGTTCAGCAGGTTGATGCAGTATGTTACTATGTCTTTGACACGCATCACATCTTCGAGCATACTCTGCGGCATCTTTTCTCATTGTTGGCCAATAATATCCTGTCCTCAATACTTTTGAGAATAATGACCTGCCCCCAGTATGGTTACCACAATCCCCTTCATGTATATCCTGAAGTACTTCTCTGGCTTCAGGATCCTCCAAGCATCTCAAATATGGTCCTGCAAGAGATTTCTTGTATAAAATGTTATTTATAATAGTGAACCGTGATACCTTCATCCTAAATGCCTTAGGATTTTCATCTTCGCGGATATGTCCTTCCTTGAGATATCTCATGATTAGGGCCGTCCAGGATACAGGATCCTCTTCAGGATACACCGCTTCGGGATCCTGAATACATGCTACTTCTTTATCCTGAGTATTCGTTGCAGGATACAGGATATGTAATATCGGTATTGGGGTTCCTTCTGGTATCCTGATTGATGATCCCAAGTTTGCCAATGTGTCTGTGTCACACCCCGACCACGTAGAACATACAAAACGTGGCGGAAACGTCGGGGAGTGTTGTAACATAATCAATTGTTTCAAATCCATGGCAAATGAAGTTTCGTTTTATAAATCAAACATGAAAGTTTACATTGTCTAAACAAGAATTGAAGTGTACATAACATAAATTAACTAGTTCTTGTCTCGTTTTAAGTCACTAAGGCACAGGTCCGCCTAAGTATGTCTTGATAAGTCCTATGCATCATCTCCTGAAAACACATGTGAAAATAGGTACGTCAGCATAAAAATGCCTATGAGATACATTGGTTTTGTGAAAACGGAATTCATGACTTGAGTTTGAGAAAATGTTTAGTCATGAACCTCGTATTTTGCATTGTCTTGTAAATCATTTGAAAAACGGTAAGATCAAATGATATGTATACATAAGAGAACACTGTATGGTTAAACGGATAACTAAAATGAGTTTGTATAAGATAAGTCGTTTGTAAAACAATGTTTCGTGAAAAGTGTGTTATTTGTATAAAATGCCATATGTCTCAAATTGAAATGATTCAAATAACGCTACGATATGTAATACCATACAAACACTTATATATAGGAAGTACCAGCGGCGTATCCACCATGCTTGTATCATATTACACACGCCTCGTTACTTAATCACTTACTCAAACCAAACCATCAGAATGAAATGATTAACAATTGTGGAAATGTTTATGTATAGTCAAGTGTCTAATGTCAAATGTAAATCATGTCAACGGATACAACTGGTTTACACGGTTCAATGGTTACAAACGGTTCATATAATCGAAGGGTTAAGACGGTTCACATAGTCAAATGGTTACAACGGTTCAAAATGTAGTATAATGTGTTCATATGCTGGATGAGCATATGCAACAGAAATGCAATGTGAAACAATGTACTACGTATGCACACAATGGGCGTACGTAGCATGAAATGTATTGCAGAGTACAACGGTTCAAAATGTAGTATAATGTGTTCATATGCTGGATGAGCATATGCAACAGAAATGCAATGTGAAACAATGTACTACGTATGCACACAATGGGCGTACGTAGCATGAAATGTGATGTAAAGCAATGTACTAAGTACGCACACAATGGGCATACATAGCATGTAATGTAAAACGATGTACTGAGTACGCACACAATGGGCATACATAGCATGAAATGTAAAGCGATGTACTAAGTACGCACACAATGGGCATACATAGCATAAACACAATGAAATCATGTACTATATATGTACTATCGAACAAAGCAAGTATATGATGTGAAAACAGGAAAGCATGAAAGTAACAGATAGGCACATGTGTTTCACCCCAAAACAGTTTGGAAAACAGTAAAAGAGGGGTTCAATGTACTCACATTGACACCTCGAAAGCATTTAAAAGATGGGGTTCTATGTACTCACCTGAGATTGCTTTGTAGTTCTTGTATAATAACCAAATAATGCTAAAGATCACGGGATATCAAACGGCACCTAATAGGTAGCTATGTCAATATACCGGACCAAATCGGAAGGATCGGATAGTATGCGGGTTCGTAAACCAAACGAGTATGGAGACTCATGTATTATGGTTTAACAAAGCCTACATACTAAAATGAAACCTAACCTAAGTGCTTGCGACCCATCACGACCCGTTTAGGTAGCTTATGCTACCTCACGCGTCGTTCGCGTAGAACGCGTCTGGAACGCCTAACATCGTGACCACAAGGTATAACCTCGGAAGGTTATAGCTATGGTCACCTAATGTGTTTGGTCGGATCCTAATGATCGACCAAATGGGTCGGGTGCGAAAGTATAAGCGATGGTTTAGATCGCTTACCTTACGACCCTATATAAGCACTAAACTAAAAGTGACGAGCTAAGCATGTTAGAACATGCTTAACTAAGTTTGAAAACAGGTTTGACATCAAAACAAACGGCTTTGATGCCCACGAGTAGTTTGGTTACAAAATATGCAAGAATGCACATTTTGGCCGAAACTACGACTCGTCACTGAGCCTAGATAACGTGGTGATCAGTAGGTATAGTCACTACGGACTATAACCATCGTGATCACGCTCACGTTATGAAGTTCCATGAACTTCGCATCGACCATAAGCTGGTCAATGCAGAAAGTCAACAAAACGTTGACTTTCGGACTCGAAAAGCGAATAAAAGAGCGAAAGAAGACTTACGGAGGGTCCCCGAATGCTAATCTAGACCAAAATGGCTCAGGTATGAAACAATGGTTCCAACTTAGAGCCTTTAGATCAGATTGTGTGGGTTTTGGAACAAAGGGGGGGGGTATTTATAGGAAAAGTGGAACCGTTAGGATCGTTTATCGAATATCGTGCCACGATCGGGTGCGTACACTTGTAAAAAATGTGGTGGTTACTGAAAATGGCCTTTGGCCTTTGATTGGGTGAAAGGGCATTGCCCCTTGATCGAACGAAAGGCCAACTGCATTGATTAGAAACATTGAATCTGGTCTGACAGTCTCACGCGGCCCGCCTCAACATTTAGGCAAAACTCACGCGGGCCGCCTGAAGCTTCTGATCTGCACATACTTTCAAAAATGGCAGTTTTGGTCCCTGTTGCGTATTTAAGCCATTTCCGACACTTCTAAGGCCCGTAAAGCCAACTTTAAGGCCCTAAAATGATTCCTAAACATTGTGGACATGAAACATGCTCAAAAATGTTCCGGATGTTGGCTCGTTTGGCCGTACGATCGCGATGTTCGGTTAATTACGACGGAATGCGCTTAAGCGCGGAAAACGATCCAAATGACGCAACGAATGGATTTTTCTCATGCCAAACACTAAGGCATAATATTAGGATGCTTACATAAATTTTTGGATGTCCGGATGTATTCAGAACGTAAGTTATGCGCGAAAGTGCAAACTTGTACACTTTTTGACACTTTTAGTCCCTGAATGATCCAAAAGTTTGTTTTAGCATACCAAACACCTCAAAGCCTATTTCTAAGCTATGTAAAGTCTATTTAGGGTATGTTTAACTTATGGACATGTTCCGGAATGTTCGTTACAGTTCAAATTGGCATACTTTCGCAGTTTGTCAAGTTTAGTCCCTGTAAGCGAATTAACTTGTTTTTGCTATACCAAAGCCTTCAAAACTTATTTCTAAGTTATGTAAAGGTTATTTAAGGTATGTTGAGTATATGTTGATGTTCCGGAGTATTTGTCGCATTAAACTGAGTACGTTTACGCACCAGTTTGCGTATAATGCTCTAGAAAGAAATGTAGAGTTTGAAATTGAACAATAATTGATATGTGCAAAACATACACATATTTATACAAGATCCCAAGTATGAAATACAATATTTCATCGGCTTGGTATTTGTTTGATGGTCGCGGTGACACAGGTGTCACAGTCTGCTTCGGCATTATCCTCTCTTGGTACCTGTTCAAGTGTAAAAATATCGAAATATCCTGCTAATTTTTAAGAATACTGAGGTATTCAATTAATTTCTCACCCTTAACTGCATAGGATCCATTAAAATGATTAGTAATTAACAAGGAATCAACGTATACTTGCAAATTCTTGATATTCATATTCTTAGCCAATTCTAATCCTGCAATTAAAGCTTCATATTTTGCCTCATTGTTAGTAGCAGGGAATTCACATCTAACAGCCTGGGGTATTATGTCCCCCTGTGGCGATTTTAGTAGTATACCTAAACCTACACCCCTTACATTAGATGCCCCATCAGTATATAATATCCATGATTCTAAGTTTTCTCCTAGTTGTTGTACTTCTAGGTCTACTTCATTTTGAATATCACTACTGAAATCAGCCACAAAGTCTGCTAGGGCCTGAGACTTTATTGCATTTCTAGGTTCATATATTAAATCATAGGCACTTAATTTTACCGACCACTTAGCCATTCTACCCGACATCTCCGGTTTCCTAAGCACATTCTTAACAGGATAATTAGTTTTAAGATGAAACCTATGTGTTTCAAAATAATGTCTAAGCTTTGTTGATGCCATTACTAGAGCCAATATTAGCTTTTCTAGGTGAGAATATCTAGTTTCAGCATTTAACAAACTTTTGCTAACATAATAAACAGGATACTGCTGACCTTCGTGGTCTTTTACTAGTACTGCACTTACTGCATTCCCTGATACTGCAAGATACAGGGATAATGGTTCACCATCCTCAGGCTTCATCAATAGAGGTGCGGTTGAGAGATACTGCTTCAAATCCTGCAGGGCTGCTTCATGCTTCTCACCCCATTCAAATTTTTTATTCTTTTTCAAGATATCATAGAATTCTTTACACTTTTCCGAGGATCTTGAAATAAATCTATTTAAGGCTGCCACTCGTCCTGTTAACCGTTGAACATCCTTCATATTTGAGGGTGACTTTATATCCAGGATAGCTTTAATCTGCTCCGGGCTTGCCTCTATCCCTCTTTTTGTCACCATGTATCCAAGAAACTTTCCTGCCCCACTCCGAAATAACATTTAGCAGGATTCAGCTTCATGTTGTATTGATCCAGGATATCAAATGCTCCCTTGATATCCCGGAGGTGACCCTTAGCCTTTTTAGATTTCACCACCATATCATCGATATATACTTCCATGGTGTCCCCCAGTTTGTCTTTGAACATCATGTTCACCAATCTCTGGTACGTTGCACCTGCATTTTTTAAACCAAAAGGCATGGCAGTATAACAGTAAATACCTGTTGGTGTCATGAAAGCAGTATCCTCCTGGTCTGAAGGTTCCATTTGAATCTGCTGGAATCCTGAGGATGCATCCATGAAGGTTAACATCTCATGGCCGGCAGTGGCATCCACCATCGAGTCTATATGAGGCAGAGGGAATGGGTCTTTTGGACAAGCTTTGTTCAGGTCTGTGTAGTCTACGTAGACTCTCCACTTCCCATTCTTCTTTTGAACCACTACCACATTTGCTAGCCATCTAGGGAATTTGACTTCTCTAATCATCCTAGACTTCAATAATCTTTCAACTTCCTCTTGGATAATCGCATTCCGTTCAGGGGCGAATTTCCTTCTCTTTTGTTGTATAGGCTTATATGACATGTCAATTCCAAGCTTGTGAGTAATAATGTCTTTTGATATACCTGTCATATCCTCATGCTTCCATGCGAATGTTGACATCATGCATTTCAGAAAGTTAGTTAATTGTTCTTCAATATCCTGAGGGATATTGGTTCCTACGAGCACCAAGATATCAGGATTATCCTGGTCCAGGATAACTTTTTTCACATCCTGCTCCGAATTCTCCACGATATCCTGGGCCCGCACCTTTAATTGCTATGCTGGACTCGGTTTGGCCGAGGATTTCATTGACTATGAGTAACATTCTTTCGCTTCTTGTTGATCACTATCGATTTTGACAACTCCCCAAGGGGTAGGGATCTTGATGCATTGGTGATATGTTGATGGAACGGCCTTCATATCGTGAATCCAGGGTCTTCCCAGGATGATATTATAGCAGGATAGAGAATCCGTCACACAAAAACGTTGCATCTTGTTGACTCCTTCAACATATACGGGCAGCTTTATCTCTCCCACTGTGTTCCTAGCTTCTCCACTGAAACCAACGAGCACAGTAGACTTCGAAGTGATATCCATCGGAGACACATTCATTCTCTTCAGAGTCTCCAGTTGGATTATGTTGACGGAACTGCCATTATCAACCAGTATCCTGCGTACAAAACGGTTAGCCACATATAACGTTATTACCAGAGCATCATGGTGAGGATCCTGGACAGTATCCCTGTCATCAGCGTCAAACGTGATCATTTTGTCAGTTGTGAGGGTAGTCATCCTGACAGGTTTGTCTCCCCTCTCAGCCTTAGCTTCTTTTGCATGTCTCTTCGCCGCCGAATACGAAGTCCCACAAATGTCTGATCCTCCCGAAATAAAGTTGATTATCTTGGCATCCGGGGGAGGTGAGGCCGCTCGTTCAGGATCCTTTTCAGTATCCTGTCCTTTATTCTTTTTTCTTCCCAAGAGATCTTTTAGATATCCCTTGCTCAGAAGATAGCTTATTTCCTTCCTCAAAGCAATGCAATCCTCCGTAACATGTCCGAAATCCTCATGGAAGGCACACCATTTGGATTTATCCTTCCAATCAGCTTTTTGTTGATTCTTCCGAGGCCACCTGGCTTTATCTCCCAGACCCTGCATAGCATACATTAGTTCAGGTATATTAACAGAAAACAAAATATTCAGATAATTCAGGATATTCTTCAGGATCCTCGTCTTCAACAGCATTCACTCTCTTGTTATCATTTCTGCCATATGGCTTGGAGCGATATGGCTTATATGAGGATTCCGATTTCCTGTTGGTCGATTCGTATGTTGAGGATGCATTCATCCTTTCTTGCATTTTCTTGTCATCCTCCAATCGAATATATATCAGAGCCCTGTTACGAGCCTCGTCGAGATTCCTGCAGGGATTCATTACAAGATCCTGATAAAATTGAGAGTCCTTTTGCAACCCCATCTTAAAGGCTTGCACAGCTGTTGCAACATCAAGATGTGGGATATCCAAGGATTCTCGACTGAATTTGTTCACATAATCCCTCAAGGATTCCTGAGGTCCTTGAGTTATCCTGTAAAGATCACTGGTTAGTTTTTCAAAACTCCGACTGCAAGAAAATTGACTATTAAATAAATTCACTAAGTGGGCAAATGATGTGATCGAATGCGGAGGAACATTTAACAGCCATTTTAAGGCTGATCCTGTCAGAGTAGAACCGAAACCCTTGCACAGGCAAGCTTCCTTGAGATCCGGAGGGATAGGGTTGATCTCTATCCTTTCCCTATACTGGGCAATATGCTCTTCAGGATCCGTGGTTCCATCGTAAAGCTTCATGTTCGGAGTTTGAAATCTTTTTGAGATTTCAGCATCACATATAGGATGTACGAACCGAGATATCCTGTGGCTATCCTGGGATACTTCAGGAATTGGCTGCACCACCCCAGGTACACTGGATATCATATCCTTTAGCTTCTGAAGCTCCCTGGATAATTCTGACGTTACAGTTGTATCCTGCAAAGATCCAACACTGTTAGTGGCAATAGCATTATTATTATTAGATACGTTACCAGTCGGAGGATTCTGCCCATATCCCGAAGCATATCCTGAGCTCCTCACGGTTGACATCCTAACCGAGGAGGGTATTTCAGGAGTAGGATTCTAAGGAAGGCTGGGCACAATATTCCCCCTATTATCCTCAGTATACACGGCTGAACTAAAGTTCAAAGCTCTGGGCTGTAATGGAGTGACGATATCCTCAGCAGGTCTGCTCGAGCCGGACTTCAGGAGTTGTATCTCCCTCAACAGCATCTGGTTTGTTTCCTGTTGCTGCCTCATTTGATCCTGCACACTCCCAAATAAGGTTAGAATTTCATCATTAGAAGCCAAAATCGGAGCAGATCCCTGAACAGTCCGGGTAGGGATAATGTCCTGAGGTTGCGAAGAAGATTGCATTCTTGGAGGAGGTGGTGGAAGCACTGAACCAGTAGTAGCAGAAGTTGTAGCAGACACGGTGGAGGAACTCATGTTTGATCTTGAGGCCATTATGGACAATGTGGCAAAAAGTTTTGAAAATAGAAAACTGATTAGCGATCTGACAAAAATTTTTAGTAAAGAGAGCACCACTTGCCCCACGGTGGGCACCAAATTGTTTTGGTCAAAAATTACCTAAGCAATTTAGTGATCAAATTAGTTAAGTGAGGTAGTGTGCTAGAAAGTGTAATGAAAATGTACTTGTTAAGTTGTTTAGAAGATTAGTGTTCAGGATACGGCTCAGGATATCGAGCTGTATCGATGATCAAACAATGAGCGGAAAGTAAAGTAAATGACACGAGATGTACGAGGAAAGCCCTTGATCAATCTAGATCGCCGGCATAAAACCTCGGGAGCTGACAATCGCAGCTGCCTTGTTCTTCTATTGCTTCAAATATCAGGATACAGTGCAGGATGTGGTACGGATCAACTAAGTGTTACAATATGATTTGGATACAAGTGTGGTGATTGCTATGAACTAGAGAGTGAGAGTGTACGAGAGTGTTAGTGAAAGATGATGTGCCTTAAACTGATCCGCCCTCATCTATTTATAGTAAAGATAAAGCAACTAACTATCCTCTAAAACCGGGATCCAACGAATATTCCTTAGCCGAACGTTGTAGACCCAGTCTTTCGGGTTCAACGTCTCTCCCTTAACAGATACGTCCGAGTCTTGAGGAGAAGAAGTCCAATTGACCGTTAGCAAGTTCCAGCCTCTAACCTGCACGTGATTAATTTAAAACATCTCGGGATATCATCCAGGATGTTAGCAATATCCCTGTCCAGTATCCTGATTACAAACAAACAATCATAATCAGAATATTAGTCAAGATACACGTTCAGAAAATGGCCCATAACACTGATATACTTTGAAATTCTTCCAAGATGCAAATGCTAGGAAAATTCTGATAGTCTCTAGTCGAGTTACAGGAGCATAGACTTCGGTAAAATCAATCCCCTCCTGTTGACTAAAGCCCTGAACAACGAGTCGAGCTTTGTTCCTTACAACCACTCCTCTGTCGTCCCTCTTACATTTGAAAACCCATTTTGTATTGATTTTCCTTTGACCATCCGGCAAATCAACTAACTTCCACACTCCCAACTTTTCAAACTGACTTAACTCTTCTTGCATTGCTATGACCCAAGAGTCTTCAGTAAGCGCCTCTTTGTAAGTTCTCGGTTCGACCTGCGAGATAAAACAACTTAATGAAAATTCAGTTTGTAAAGGTGCTACTGTAGAATAAAAACATGTTAAGCCCTGGTCAATTTGACGTCTCGTGCGAACGCCCGATTGCAATTCTCCTATGATTAACTCCTCTGGATGATAAGAAAGAGTTCGCGGCATCACTTCGCTTGGAACATCTACATTTCCCTCCAGATTAGTAACATTTTGCTCTGCAACTTGTTCACCAACTTGGTTTGTTTGACTTGACAACTGGATCTGCTCCCCCTCAAGATCTGAATCACCATGGTCAAATACTGGCATGTTATCAGCTTCTTGATCATCATTCACCTCCGACTGATTACCAGGAGCAACTTCATCATCATGTTCACCAGCATTACTAGGACCTGCTTCATCATCATTTGAAGTTTCCCGAGGTCTTCTAGAATACTCCGCTGGGAACCTAAGCTGCGTCTCATACTCTCGCAAAATATCCAGCCCATCAAAGAAATCTTCTTCTTCCTCAGATTCTTCTCTCATGTCAAACGAATCCCAAAGTTTGTCATAATGATAACGCCATGAATCACCAGGATTCTGTGGCGGCATAGTGTAACCTTGACATTCAACATTCGCTGCTTCAATAATCCGCTTCTCACTTGGAACGAAGACACGTCGCATAGGACTTGAATAGCGAACAAAGATTCCCTCAATGCTCTTCGAACCAAACTTTCCATTAGGCTCTATTACCGTATAGGGTGACCCAAACGGTTCTAGATACTTCAAATTCGGCTTGCGTTTATTGAGTAGCTCAAAACACGTCTTGTTGAACTTCTTCACAGTAAGAACTCTGCTGAGAGTATAGCATGCAGCAGAAACAGCTTCAGCCCAGAAATTAATTGGTAACTTAGAATCTGCAAGCATCGTTCTGGCTTTCTCAATTAGCGTCCGGTTTTTGCGTTCTGCAACTCCATTCTGCTGCGGAGTGTACAGAGCACTAAACTCATGCAGTATACCTCTTTCATCAGAAAATTCTTCCATCTTACTGTTTTTGAATTCAGTACCATTATCACTGTGAATTCTACAGATCGGCCTCTGGTACAGATTCTCAATTCTCTTAAACAACGCCATCAGGCTGTCAAACGTTTCGTCTTTGGATTTCAAAAACATAACCCAAGAAAATCTGGAATAATCATCAGTCACGACCAAACAGTAGGAATCTCCTGTTATACTCTTGACATTCACTGGACCAAACAAATCCATGTGAAGTCGTTCCAATGGTCTTGAAACTGAATTAACTTGCTTTGTAGGGTGTGACTTTTTCTTCTGTTTGCCTTTGACACAACTTATGCACTCCCCTTCCAGATGAAAACCTTTGACATGCACTCCTATTACCAAATCGTTATGCACCAAGTGATTCATTTTCCTTAGGTGAATATGCCCCATCTTTCGGTGCCATAATCTTGATTCTTTCTCCGTTGCTCTGGACACAAAACAATGAGCCTGACCCGTGGTTGTAGTAGCAACGCTTATATCCAACACGTACAGATCATTGACTCTTGGTGCCCTCATGATGATCCACTCTTCAGGTATCACAAATCCCGGTTTCAAGATCAAACATTCTTTGTCGGTGAAATGAGTAGTATACATCCTGTCACAGATCTGGGAGATACTCAGCAGGTTGTTCTCCAACTCAGCGATGTAGTTAACCCTCTCAAACGTTATGACTCCATTCGACAACGTTCCTTCACCTATGATCCTTCCTCCTTAATTACCCGCAAAACCCACGTAACCACCATTAATGTTATTCACATCATACAGCAACGCAGTCTTCCCTGTCATATGTCTCGATGCTCCACTATCCATGATCCACCTGGATACAAGTTTTGGAAGATCCTGCACATAACAAATCATCACTTAAATAACTTAAAGAAAGATGCCGATACATGCTTCGCGATCCAGGAAGCTCTGACAATTCAAACTGCTTAATCAAACGTGGTGTCCACCCAGGCTTCATCAGCCTTAGGTGTAACCTTGACTCTCGCAATTTGAATTTTGAAATTTTCAGCCTTGAGAGGAGGAAAATTTGCATCATAATCAACCGTAATTGATTCGTCAGCGTTTTTCACCTCAGAAGTTGAAACTTTCTTCTCAACTTTTGATTCAATTTTAGGTTTCCACACCTGTTGAGTTAATGCAACCCGTTTGTAAAATGTGTCATTTTTAGTTACCGACTTCTTTACGGGTTCATTCTTCACTTTTAAGTTGTTAATTTTAACATTTTCCTTCTCAACAACCTTCTTCTCAACAAACATTAGTGTTTTACCCTTCACATCATCCTTCTTCTGTTGAACTTTCACAGCTTCAGTCTTAGGCTTCACATAAGTACACTTTCGTGCAATGTGACCAACCTGATCACACCTAAAACAAGTACGAGTATCAGCTACCCGACTCGTGCCTTCAGACTGAGCCTGTGAAGCTCTCTTCTCAAAAAATTCTTTGTTAGATTTTGAAAAAAAATTCTTTTTCTTCATCAGCAAGTGAATTTGAACTGTTCACAAACTTTTTCTTCTCGATAAACCTCTTGTTTGGAACATTCCTTTTCTGATACGGTTTACCCCACTGATAACCACCCGACCAGTTATTTCTGTTGTTATTGTAAAAACGCGGTGGATTAACAGATTTCCTGTTATAAGCCCTATCTTTCTTTCGACTCAGATTATTCACTGCTTACAACTTGACTTCAACCAGTTTGAAAACATTTGTCAATTTGTTCAAGTTTACATTCTCTATCGAAAACTCTAAATCCGAAAACAACTTATCCGAACCCATCATCTTGTACATGACAAGGTTTGATTCTTCATCTAAGTTGTTCTTGGACTTTTGTTTCGGAATGTATTTATCCAAGAAACACCCATCCTCCTCTGAAGTGTCACAATCCGGTTTAAGCACTTTGTCTACCACACTTTTCACCACATCATTTTGGACACCCTCGTCATTGGAAGACGTGAATGTGACATCAACGTTCTCATGAAGTTGCACTTCACTTCCCTCCTCAAGTTCAACCAACCCAGATTCCTTTTTAGTATAATTATGCAAAATCGGCGGTGGAACTTTGTGAAACCCTACACCGGTACCATCAGAAAACACATCTTCGCTAGCTTTGTTTTTCCCTATAGGTTTAGGAACAATGTTCTGCAACACAAAGCTTGCGGAGCTATAACTGTTAAGTTTCAACTGAATTCTTTCGTTCTCAATTTTAGCTTCTTGAACTTTAAGTTTCAATTCAGCAATTTCATCCAGTTGTTTATTAATTGATTCTTCTTTTACTCTTACCACAGCTCTTAGATATTCGTTTTCTTTAAACGTTTTACCATTTCGATCATCACTTTCTTTAACGGTGCTTTTGAGTTTTTCAATTTTTTTCAGAAATCTTACGGTTTTCAAGAATTAACTTTTCATTTTCATTTTTAACTTTTTCATAATCAATTTTATCTTTTTCAATTTGATCAGTTAATTCTCTAATCCGTTCAGTTGAAGCTTTCACAGTTTTGTCACGACCAAGTATTTGATCCTCAACACTTCTGACCTTCGCTGTCAGATTTTTAATTTTCTCACTGTTGAGGTACGTGACAGTGCTACAAAAATTGCATTCTTTGGTGCAATTTTTGCAGTCAGCATTTCCATCGATCTTTTTACCTGACGCATTTGTTGACGCACTTGGACTGACTTGGCCTTTAGACTCAGTTACAGAGTTAAAGTCTACCTCAAGTGCTTTCGCAGCTAGCACTTTGTCAGCCATTTTTCCCAGATTCTCTGCCATCAACTCCTGCGTAGTATCAATCACGCCAGTATCAATCTGCTTTGCTTTCTCAAACTCTTCTTTTTCTTTCATCTCTTTCTCCTTTCTCTCCTTCTCTTTCTCTTCTTCAATCATTTTCTTGGTTGGCGTTCCCCACCATTTGTGTTGCCAATACTCATCCTCTTCTTCATACTCCTTGACAATGGCTTCTATATCAAGTGTCTTGTATCAATTGCAATGTTGCCATACGGATCAAGATAGCATTCTCTGTCCGGATCCCATCTTTTCGCTCTTCTAGCTTCCAGAAATTCTAATGATTTTGTTTTGGGCAATCATTTTCCTGTAGTTATACTTCTGCTCTTCAGTTCGATTATCTTTCCATGGAATGGGCTCATTCTTTGCCATGAAAGCATAACCGACAGCGTCTTCTTCCGGTAAAACTTCCTTACTCCAATCGTACCCCTCATCATCGTAAATCACAGCCAGAGCCCTTGATTTGTCTCTGTTATCTTCAGACTGCTTCAATCTGGGCGGCTCGGATTTATTCTGATGGTAAATTTCCTTTTTGTAGTAATCGTCTCTAAACGGATTCTCTGACTCATCAGCGTATGCGTCTCTGCATTCATGCTTGAAGTGACCCTTCTGCTTACACTTAAAACAAGTCACCTTCGATTTATCGAACCCCATCTTAGTAGACGGACCACCGATCGTCTTCCTCCCGGTAATTTCCATGAAACGCTGAGCACGTCGAACAGCACTCGCCATTGCCCAACGAATGTTAATAAGCTCCATTTCTTCGGGGTCTATCTGATCGTAATCTTCTTTCGTCAGATTTGTGTTCCCGATCTTACCAGCCACCAACCCTTCATAAGATTCTAACACAGATGCCAAAAAGACCATCTGTTGCTTAGCCGACTCCTCATCAAAATTCTGTGCGTTCTTCAGATCTATTGCGATGTTGCAAGAAAACTTCGCATCAGAACGATTTGCAGAAGACGAAGATCCACTGTGATAACCACTGTGACTTCCGCTACTTGGACTGCTTTGACTTTCTTTGCTTACTGGAGATACATTCTCAGCTGAAAATGCAGTCTTTGGAGAAGTTGCTTTTGGCATCATGCTTTTTGGATAATAAAGATCCAAATTCTGCTGAGAAGAAGAGTGATTGACTTTGTAAGTTTTCTTCAATTCCAGCTCGTGACTTTCAAGTCTCTCAATCACCAAATCTGGAGTTAATTTTTCAAGAGCAATAGTGTTCTTCAACATAAGAGCATAATATCTCCAATCAACCTCATCTGGTAATGAATCGAACAGTTTGTCAACTAGTTCTTCATCAGAAAACTTGATTTCATGTCTTACTAATTCCAACTTCAGATGACCGAACCTTTCTATCATTTTACAAACCGATTCATTCTTTAGACATCCAAAAAGATCAAATTCTTTTCTAAGAAGCTTTCGTTTGTTTTTCACAATTTCCTCGCTTCCTATACATTTTGCTTTAAGTTTATTCCACAAATCTTTTGCATTTGAGTAATCGATCAAAGAAATGATGTCTTCTCGGACAGATTGGAATAGCAATGCCACACACTTTTGTTCAGCTACAAACGACTCAATTTCTTCGGCTGATGATAAAGTTTCTCCAGTTTTGTCTCCGAGTGTGTACCCATTTTTCAGACTTTTCCAACTTGCGTACGCAAAAGCCATCAACAAAGTTTCAAATTTTCTTGACCAACGACTGTACTCCTCAATTGCCATTAGCTTCGGAGGTTTGTTGAATGTTCCAAATGCACTCTCGGACTCCCAAGCTTCTTTCTTTTTCTCTTTCGGTTGATTCTCATTCGTATTGCTCGACGATGTATCATTGTTTCCTGAACTTCCCGTGAATGCATACATGTCGCTGAACGGATTCAAGAAAATATCGTCCATCGTAAATGTACCTGTAAAATCAGACAACACTTAGAAAAATTTTGGTTTTTGAAAATATCAGATTCAAACGGAATACTTTCAAACGGAATGATGCAAATGATGGTTCAAACGAACAGGTTATTTTCAAACGGAATGAACTTGACCGTTTGAAATAACAATAGTGTCAAACGGAAGGTATTCAAACGGAAGGTATTCAAACGGTATGGTTTCAAACGACCACTTTCAAACGATAGCTGTTTCAAACGATGGTCTTTCAAACGACAACCTTCAAACGATAGCTGTTTTGATCGTTTGAAAATACACCACTTTCAAACGATAGGTTTGTTTTTCAAACGGAATGGCTCTGTTCAAACGATATGTTCAAACGATAGGACAACTCTCAAACGAACTGCGTCATTTTCAAACGGATGACGTCACTTTTTCTCGAACAATTTCAAACGGTCATGATGATTTTGATTAGTTTTAGATCGAATTTTAGTTCCAAATTGTCAAGGATTAGTTAATAGTGAATTTCGTTTGATATGTGAACGTTTCAAGCCATTTTAACCGTGACAACTATTCAAAATCAGAAAAAAAAGGTAGAAGTGAGATAATCCGGCGATTTCAAGCTGTATTTGGTATGAACTCCTCGTCCTGAGCTCTGATACCACTTGTAGGATCGTTCCGATGACCTTAAACGTCAGTAGAAGTAGTTCATCTCAGTTTACAAAGGCGGAAACAAAGTAAACCAAGTCAAAACAGCTTGCTCCTTCCAATTTCTCTTTCTATTACTGATTGCGAGTCTTTACAATGATTCTGATACAAATCCGGCAGCACCTGAACTCACAAACACACACATGCACTGCTACCTGTCCGTTTCAAATGAACCCTATTTATAGACACATGACCTTCCGTTTGAACGACACCAACAGGTTCAAACGGCCAAGGTTCAAACGGCCAGACATGTTCAAACGGTCAGAGTTGTTTCAAACGGCCAGGATCATTTCTAACCTAAACATCCCTAATTTAATCATATTTGAACACTTGATTAACCTATCTAGACACAAGACTTGATAAGACGTAGTCAGCAGACATTTAGTACACCAACACATAATGTATGTGTTGAATCATACAAAGAATTCAATTAAGGGCTCCGATGAACGATACCCATCCACAAGGATCTAATTATGAGGAAAGAAAGATCCTACATGGAATTTAGAATTTGTGTAACGAGAGGTGTTGCGACACCTTGCACTAGGCATGCTTAAGTCGATACACAAGGTAGAAAGTTCAAGAGGTTGAGGCGCTAGATATGCCAAGGCGACATATGAAGCAGAATTTTGAAGGTTGAGCAGCAGCATGATTTGTAACAGCTTTGCTTTGGATTGCAAAGTGACACATGTTAACCAAATGTCCCCAACGTCCACTGTGGGTACATTTGAAACAGGGTATTTGATTCGGATGATGACGGTGGCATTGATTGCACCAAGGAGCAGTGAAATAGGCTTAACATACCTTAAATAACCTCCACATAACTTAGAAATAAGTTTTGGATGGTTTGGTGTGTTGAAATCAAGTTTGTTCGATCGCAGGGACTAATTGTGTCAAACTGTGAAACTATACCAATTCGTATAGTAACGAACATTCGGGAACTTGATCATAAGTTAAATATGCCCTAAATATCCTTATAATAGCTTACAAATAGGCCTTGAGGTGTTTGGTGCGCAAAAATAAACTTTTGGTCATTCAGGGACTAAAAGCATCAAAAAGTGCATAAGTTTGCATTTTCGGGCATATCTTACGTTCTGAATACATCCGGACATCCAAAAATTTATGTAAGCATTAAAATATTTTATTTTAGTGTTTGGCATGATAAAATTTCATTCGTCGCTTAATTTGGATCGTTTTTGCGTTCGTTACGACTTCTGTCGTAATTAAGCGATTAACGCACTCGTACGACCAAACGAACCGACATCCGAGATATTTTTGAGCATGTTTCATGTCCCCCATACTTTAACATCATTTTATAGCCTTGAAATAAGGTTAACGGGGCTTAAACGTGCCAAAAATGCATCAAAACACATGTTTCTGAAGTTCAGGGACCAAAACTGCAATTCTGTAATAGTTGGCCAGGCGGCCCGCGTAAGACTACCTTAAACTCTTACGCGGCCCGCGTGAGAGGCCCAGTTCTGCAGAAAGTTGTTAACAGCCTGTTTGCAGCTGTTGCACCTGGTTTTACCTCTTGCAAATGGTATTTTGGACACCGTGGGCTCATTCTAGGGGCTCTAATGGTATTACAAAACAAGGGGCACACATGGAGGGCTAGGATCGAAGCTCATTTCCCGATAAACGATCCTAATGGTTCTAGATTTCCTATAAATACCCCCACCATTTCATTTCCCCACCTAACATTTGATCTGATTCTTGCTCTCTAAGTGGAAGTTTATGCTTCCTACCTGAGAGTGAATCGGGTCAAATCTTGTGGGGACCTTCTGTAAGTATTCTTTCACGTTTTTCTTTCATTTTTATCAAGCTGTGTTTGACTTTCTTCATTGACCAATTTATGGTCAATGCGAAGTTCGTTTGAACTTCATAACGTGAGCGTAATCACGATGGTTATAGTCCATAGTGACTATACCTACTGATTACCACGTTATCTAGGTGTATTGACGAGTCGTAGTTTCGGCCAAAATACGTATTGGCACACCCCGACCACGTAAAACAACAAAACGTGGCGGAAACATAGGAGAGCGTTGTAACAGAATCATTGTTTCACAACTATGGAATAAATAATTTTGTTTTATTGAATAAATGAACTCATTGTTTAAATACAGTCAAATAAGTACAACTATTATCTTTCAAGTTTTATAGTCGCTAAGGCACGAGTCCATCCTAAGTGTAGCATATATCATCAGTCATCACAAAGCAGCTCCTGAAACATGTGTAAAAATAGGTACGTCAGCATAAAAATGCCTGTGAGACACATAGGTTTTATTGATTTAGGATTCATGACTTATAAGTTTAAAGAAAAGGTTTTAATAAAAGTAGTCATAATCCTTGAAAAAGGTTTTCTTTTATAAATCATACCAAAATTTATAAGAAATCAGATGATACAAAATAATAATACATAGGTAATTAAATAATTAAGTAAAATGAGTTTGTATAAAATGTATTGTTTGAAAAACAATATTTTGATAAAAAGATTTATAGTATATATAAAAATATACTTCGGTTTTTAGAAAGTTGAATAAGTTATATATTAAAATATATTTTAGTTCCAAAACCATTAACCCAAGTGTACTAAATAACGCAACGGTATGTAATGCGATGAAAACACTTATATATAAGAAGTACCAGTAGTGTATCTACCATCTTTTCATCATATTACACCCGTCCCGTTATCTAAACACTAACCAAAAACCGGTCATTAAGTAAATAGTATATTAACCATACTTTAGTTGGTAACATAAATAAGTTTTCAGTAGTATATCAAAAGTATACTTTGGATTTATAAATAACATATTAAACTATGTTTTGGTTTGAAAATAACATATTAAAACTATGCTTTGGATTATGAAGATAACATATCAAACTATGTTTTAATGATTAACAAAATATATGTTGGTTTTTGTACAATATCCCATATGAGAGCATATCAAACTATACTTTTGGGAGTATAACTTAATATACAAAAATAATGTTATTTAAGAATTCATTCAGACCTAGTGCATCAAAATACACCTTTGAGACTATAGAAATACCACAAAGGGAATCCCTATTTGGATGGAGCAAAAATTGGTTTCAGACATTCCATGACAACAGGAATGGGGTGTCAAATCCTATAGCGCTATATCATACTACCAACCGGTCTGGTGAACAAAAATAAGTACTATCCAACGATTAATTTTATAATCTTTGAAAAATTAGAGTTTAGATCATAAATAATCATTCAGTTTGTAAAAAAAGATAAGTACAAATATGTATAATCAATTATACTTTTGGAAAACATGAAAATAACAGATAGGTACACATGTTTCACCCCAAAACAGTTGAAAACAGTAAAAGAGAGGACTATGTACTCACTTGAGATTGCTTAGAAGTCCTAGGATAACCACCAAGCAAAGCTAGAGGAGCACGAAATCAAACGGCACCTAATATTGATAACTACATAAATAAACCGGACCTAAATCGGGAGATCGGATAGTATGAGGTCTCGTAAACCAAATGAGTGTGGGAACTCATATGATATGGTTTAACAAGGCCTACATACTAAAATGAAACCTATCCTAAGTGCTTACGACCCATCACGACCCGTTTAGGTAGCTTACGCTACTTTAACGCGTCGTTTGCGTAACACGCGTTCGGACCACCTAACTAGTCTTATGACAAGTATTATATGCCTAAACATGTTTAATTATGTTGCATAATTAGTTAAATGACAAAAGTAAGGGTTACATATGCTTAAATATCAATTATGCATAAAAAGGGTATTTTGGTAATTTACCTAAGGCATATAAACTACCTATCATACAACTACTTAAACGAAGTGACCATAAGGTATAACCTCGGAAGGTTATTCCCTATACAACTATGGTCATTAAACATGTTTGGTCGGATCCTAATGATCGACCAAACGGGTCGTGTTCGAAAGTCTAAGCGGGTGTTTAGTCCGCTTGACTTACGACTCTACACAAGCACTAAACTAAAAGTGACGAGCTAAACATGTCGAAACATGTTTAACAAAGTTAGAAAACAGGTTTGGTATCAAAAAAATGGTTGTGATACCTAAAAGTAGCTTGGTTACAAAATACGCGAGAATACGTATTCTGGCCGAAGCTACGACTCGTCACTGAGCCTAGATAACGTGGTAATCAGTAGGTATAGTCACTCGGGACTATAACCATCGTGATTACGCTCACGTTATGAAGTTCAAACGAACTTTGAATTGACCATAAACTGGTCAATGCAGAAAGTCAAATGCAGTTTGACTTTTAAGCAAAAAATGAAAGAAAAGAACGAAAGAATACTTACAGAAGGTCCCCGCAAGATTTGAACCCGATTCTCTCTCAGGTAGGAAACATATACTTCCACTTAGAGAGCTTGAATCAGATTCAAATGTGAGGAATGAATGAAAACACGGTGGGTATTTATAGGAAATCTAGAACCGTTTGGATCGTTTATCGGGAAACGAGCTTCGATCAAGACCCTCCACTTGGGCCCATGGTATTGCTAAACAATGGGGCACAAGAAAACCATCAAATTTAGCCTATGGTATCCCAATTCAATGTTTAAAACCATCAAAAACCAGCTGGAAAGCCATATTCAATGTTTTGTCTGATGGGCTCTCGCGGGCCGCGTAAGAATAAGGCTTGGGTTTACGCCTCAGGCCTAAGAACTTTGACAGATTGGCAGTTTTGGTCCCTGCAGCCCAAAACTTGGTTTTCGATGCATTTTTGACGCGTTTAAGCCCCGTTAACCTCATTTCAAGGCTCTAAAATGAAGTTAAAGTATAGGGAGCTCAAAACATGCTCAAAAATATTTCGGATGTCGGCTCGTTTGGTCGTACGGTTGCGTTATTCGCTTAATTACGACGGAAGTCGAAACGAACGCAAAGACGATCCAAATTAAGCGACTAATGGAATTTTCTTATGCCAAACACTAAAATAAAATATTTTAATGCTTACATCAATTTTTGGATGTCCGGATATATTCAGAACGTAAGATATGCGCGAAAATGCAAACTTGTGCACTTTTTGACGCTTTGAGTCCCTATTGATCAATAAAGTTTATTTTAGCATACCGAACCCCTAAAAGCCTATTTCTTAGCTATGTAAAGGTTATTTAAGGTATTTTTAACTTATGATCAAGTTCCGGAAGGTTCGTTACTATACCAATCGGTATAGTTTCGCAGTTTGACACAAATAGTCCCTGCGATCGAACAAACTTGATTTCAACACACCAAACCATCCAAAACTTATTTCTAAGTTATGTGGAGGTTATTTAAGGTATGTTAAGCCTATTTCACTATTCCGGAATGTTTGTTGTGTTAAACTGGTTATATTTACGCATCAGTGCGCGTATAACCTTCCAGAAAGCGATTTAGAGCTTGAAATCGGACAAGAATTGATATGTGCCAAACGATACACATATTTTTACAAATCCCAAGTATGAAGTACAATATTTCATTGGTTTGGCATTTGTTTGATGATTGAAGTGACACAGGTGTCACAGTCTCCCCCTGCTTTAGGAAATTTCGTCCCGAAATTTAATTTTAGGGGAAACTTGTGAAGACAACTGTGATGGTTTCGCTTTCGAATGAATCCTTCGAACCCTAAGTAAAACTCTGGGCCATGTTGGGATTCTTAGCGAAATTGTCAAATATCAAAGTGAAGTCCTTGTAGTAACAAAACATGGAGTTTCGAACTACGGACGAAAGAACGTTTCTCATGAAGACTTATCATAGGAAACTTGTGTGTGCTTGAAATCAGAATTGGGGAGTGTAAGATAAAATGACATCGGTCAAGGTCCAAGACTTCTCCCGTATCATTACTCTTGTCACTATAGGTCTTAACACATGATAAAACTTCCTGTGGTTTCTGTGCACTGAATTCCATAATTATGTATGCCTCCATAATTACGTAATTCCTTGCACAGTTCGCACAGTTCATTTCATAATGCGTAGGGGAAGAATCAATTTAATAAACATGAAGCGACTTGACTAGACCACCAAAGGATCTTTTTTTAACTAGATCAACGAATGACCCTTTTAACTAGATCAACACATGATCTTCTTAACTAGATCGTCGTACGATCTCCTTAAATAGACCACTTAAGGGATCTTTTTAATTATATCATCACATGATATTCCTATCCAGATTTTCAAATCAATCTGTTTAACTAGACCACTCAAGGGGTCCAATTATAGAATAGTACTTTATAACCCATGAGACTTAACTACAACGTTGAAGTCCATTAAGGATTTAAGATAGTACCTTTAGTTATCCTACTGTGAATCCCTCATATGAGATATGGAAGATTCTATGAGGATTTGGATGTATCACATAAAAACACAAAAGATATAAGAAAACACATAAGAACATAATCACATAATTGATTAACTTGATTATTAATTTGTTATATTTGGGCACGGATATTTAAAGCACACCAGGAATCCAATTCGTGGATTTCGTTTGGCACTTTAAACATAAGAATCTAACTATAGAGATAGAAAGATCTTAATAGGAATCCGGATTTATCCTTATTGAATCGTAATATACGTATTAAGGCATACAAATAATTCAATTTAGATCTCCGATTTGATTGATAATCATCCATAAGGATCTAATTATGAGGATAGAAAGATCCTATATGGATTTTGGATTTTTGTGTAACGAGAGGTGTTTCGACTCCTTGCACTAGGCGTGCTTAAGTCGATATACAAGGTAGAAAGTTCATGAGGTTGAGGTGCTAGATATGCCAAGCGACATATGAAGCAGAGTTTGAAGGTTGAGCAGCAGCAGGATTTGTAACAGCTTTGCTTTGGATTGCAAAGCGGCACATGTTAACCAAATGTCCCCATCGTCCACCGTGGGTACATTTGAAACAGGGTATTTGATTCGGATGATGACGGTGGCATTGATTGCTCTAAGGAGCGGTTCCCTTGTATGGCTTCATCCCTGAGACGAGTCACGGTGATAGGTAAATCCACGGCCTTCTGGTAGTACGACACCTAATTGATGGACAATTGCAGCACCTAGTTCGGACATTGTTGTTGCGATGAAGAGGCACGATGAAGAAAATGGGAGACATGGGAGGAAACAAGGGAAATGAAAACAGAATAACAATGCATAAAATTGCGATCATTTGTTTGTTACCTAAGGCAAACAAATGAGACGGTGACTAATCAAAGTAAATGGGTCAATATAATGTATCGCGAAGACATGCTCGCCTATAAGTGGACACTCACCCCAAGAGTTCCCAGGTAAGAGTGACTGGTCCGATACTGCGGATTTGTACGAACACTCTAGCCTTAGACAGAAGACCCAGGGTACAAGCACCCACCCTTCCAGTTTGCACTTGTTCACATTATTTAGACCAAACTTTGACGAGATTTTGAAAACTTTGAAGGTTCAAAACCTAGTAATCAATCATCCTAGAACAGATGATTAGTTTTCAAAGCGGATTCAAAATTTGTGCTCTTATTGTGGTTGTCACCTATGGATAAGTGACAGTATTGTTTTAAGACTAAACACGAGATAACTCGCGTTAGGGTCCTAGGAAGGTTATAGTCTAGGTCAAAGCATTACTAATAACCTAATTCCCTATAACCATTGGCTCTGATACCAACTTTTCTGTCACACCCCGACCACGTAAAACAACAAAACGTGGCGGAAACGTCGGGGAGTGTTGTAATAGAATCATTGTTTCACAACCATGGAATAAATAATTTTGTTTCATTGAATAAATGAACTCGTTGTTTAAATACAATCAAATAAGTACAACTATTATCTTTCAAGTTTTAAAGTCACTAACGCACGAGTCCATCCTAAGTGTAGCATATATCACCAGTCATCACAAAGCAGCTCCTGAAACATGTGTAAAAATAGGTACGTCAGCATAAAAATGCCTGTGAGATACATAGGTTTTATTGATTTAAGATTCATGACTTATAAGTTTAAAGAAAAGGTTTTAATAAAAGTAGTCTTTATCCTTGAAAAAGGTTTTCTTTTATAAATCATACCAAAATTTATAAGAAATCAGATGATACAAAATAATAATACATAGGTAATTAAATAATTAAGTAAAATGAGTTTGTATAAAATGTATTGTTTGAAAAACAATATTTTGATAAAAAGATTTATAGTATATATAAAAATATACTTTGGTTTTTAGAAAGTTGAATAAGTTATATATTAAAATATATTTTAGTTCCAAAACCATTAACCCAAGTGTACTAAATAAAGCCACGGTATGTAATGCGATGAAAACACTTATATATAAGAAGTACCAGCGGCGTATCTACCATGTTTTCATCATATTACACCCGTCCCGTTATCTAAACACTAACCAAAAACCAGTCATTAAGTAAATAGTATATTAACCATACTTTAGTTGGTAACATAAATAAGTTTTCAGTAGTATATCAAAAGTATACTTTGGATTTATAAATAACATATTAAACTATGTTTTGGTTTGAAAATAACATATTAAAACTATGCTTTGGATTATGAAGATAACATATCAAACTATGTTTTAATGATTAACAAAATATATGTTGGTTTTTGTACAATATCCCATATGAGAGCATATCAAAATATACTTTTGGGAGTATAACTTAATATACAAAAATAATGTGATTTAAGAATTCATTCAGACCTAGTGCATCAAAATACACCTTTGAGACTATAGAAATACCACAAAGGCAATCCCTATTTGGATGGAGCAACAAATTGGTTTCAGACATTCCATGACAACAGGAATGGGGTGTCAAATCCTATAGCGCTATATCATACTACCAACCGGTCTGGTGAACAAACATAAGTACTATCCAATGATTAATTTTATAATCTTTGAAAAATTAGAGTTTAGATCATAAATAATCATTCAGTTTGTAAAAAGATAAGTACAAGTATGTATAATCAATTATACTTTTGGAAAACACGAAAATAACAGATAGGTACACATGTTTCACCCCAAAATAGTTGAAAACAGTAAAAGAGGGGACTATGTACTCACTTGAGATTGCTTAGAAGTCCTAGGATAACCACCAAGCAAAGCTAGAGGAGCACGGAATCAAACGGCACCTAATATTGATAACTACATAAATAAACCGGACCTAAATAGGGAGATCGGATAGTATGAGGTCTCGTAAACCAAATGAGTGTGGGAACTCATATGATATGGTTTAACAAGGCCTACATACTAAAATGAAACCTATCCTAAGTGCGTACGACCCATCACGACCCGTTTAGGTAGCTTACGCTACTTTAACGCGTCGTTTGCGTAAAACGCGTTCGGACCGCCTAACTAGTCTTATGACAAGTATTATATGCCTAAACATGTTTACTTATGTTGCATAATTAGTTAAATGACAAAAGTTTGGGTTACATATGCTTAAATATCAATTATGCATAAAAAGGGTATTTTGGTAATTTACCTAAGGCATATAAACTACCTATCATACAACTACTTAAACGAAGTGACAATAAGGTATAACCTCGGAAGGTTATTGTTGGTGCACTTACGTCTATCGACTACGTCTTACATCGAGTCTTAGAGATGAAGAGATCGGATATGGCACGGAAACCTAGAAAAGTTAGTTTGGAATAGGTTCGCTTATGTAAACATTACTAGGTCCGCTTTTGTGTCATAGTCACGATCAGGTTCGCTTATACGGTTAGGTAGTTGGTCCGCTAATGTGTATGAAGTAGATCCGCTTATACGTGCATGTACATATAAGTGGACCATGTCTGTCTATATATAGGGACCTTGGAGCGAACCATAAACACATAGTTGAAGGTGTTTTTGTTCCGGTATGTTGCCGAAGTGTTGTCAGACTTTGTAATTGTGTTCAATATCAATACAACAGCAAGTTTAAAGTGTATATAGCTAGAATTGCACCAAATCATTAGTTTCCGCCTCTTGATTTGGATAGAAACTTCACTGATCGACTCAAACAGGGCCGAGAACGATCCTACAATTGGTATCAGAGCTCAGGAGGAGGAGTTCTTGCCATTTTAGCTGCATTTCTTCTGATTTTCTACACTTTCTTCACCTTTTCAAAAATTTTCACGGTAAAACAGGCTCAAAATCGCACACTGCATTCGGAATCATGGACTAGTAAATCCTTGAAGTTTTCAGATCTAAAATCGACGTAGAAACTAGGATTTTTAGAGGTTCGCTCATACGGATTTGCGCAAAAGATGATGTCAGCAATTGACTTGGTTCGCTTTTAGTGACAATTGTTGATAGGTCCGCTCCAGATTCTGAGTGGTTCGCTCCAAAGCACAGGACTGGTTCGCTCTTTGGCACAATCGACTGGTTCGCTTATCTGGATACTTCATTGATCCGCTTTTAGTGTCAGCGTGTTGGGTTCGCTTATTGATTTTACCCGGTTCGCTGATTTGATCCAAAACAGATCCGTTTTTTTTTGTCTAGTCAGTTGGTTCGCTCTTAAAGACAGTGTGTTCAGTTCGCTTATTTGGACTGTTGTAGATCCGCTCTTGTGACAGTTTCGTTTATTTGAACAGTTTTGATTAAGTTTGAAAGTTGTTGTAAATTTTGAACAAATTGAACAATGGATACTGAATTCTATAACGCTTTTGCAACCCCGACTTCGATCACTCAAAGTGCTTTGATTGAAAACGAAACCGAAACGTCTCAGAAACCGCCGAAACTCATGGATATTGATGATTATAATGTGTGGTCTGAACGTTTTGAAAATTGGGTTGAAGCTTATCATCTTGATGCGTGGGAATACACCGAGGAACCATATGTTAAGCCCACAAAGAACAATGTTGTGAATGGTACTCCGTTAACACTTAGAGAGATGAGTACTGCAGATAAAAAGAAATATCGAGATGAGAAATTGATGGTGAGTCTGCTTTAGCAAGCGATAAAAGAAGATATTTTGATATTGCTTCAACATGATGGAACTGCATATTCGATTTGGACAGAGTTGGAAGCAAAGTTTATTGGAAGTGACGATATGCTCAGGAATAAAATGTCTCTCATGAAAAAGGAATTTGATTTGTTTCGGGGATTGAAAAATGAAAATACCAAGCAAATAATTGATCGATATTGTAACTTGGTAAGAAATATGACGAAACTTGGTGTTAAGAAAGATACTGATGAATTAATTGAAAAACTTGCAGATGCATTACCATATGAAACATGGGGAACATTTCTGATGATGCTGCGAGCAAACAAAGCAGAATATAAGAAAATGACTCTGGGAGATTTTATCAAACATCTGGAAGCTCAGGAGATGGAGCAGAGAAAGATCGCTAGGATGAAGAACTATGATGGAGAACAGGATATCAGTTTATACTACAAGAGTGGTGCTACTGATTCTACAAAGTATTCTCCAAAGATCAAAACTGCTTACAGTGTTAAAGATTCTCCTGAGAAGAAGGCATCTCAAGGATCAAGCAGCAGCACAAGATTTTCATCTTATGATCCTAACATCTCTGTAACAAAGAATGGTAGAAAACTTCAGTGTAACATTGTATTAAGCCTTGAAAATGATCAAGACTACGCTGAAGATATTGCAAAAAATCAAATGTCTTTGTTAGGGATGATTTTAGAGTCTTATAGTTGCTTTGTTGAAGGAAAGATCGGAAATCCAATGCTCACGAAAGAGGATTACGATCAAATTGATGCTGAGGAAATGGAATTGATGGATATAAAATGGTGTATGGCGAGTGTAATGAGACGTGCTGAAAAGTTTAAACAAATTACAGGCCGTGATGATTTTCGTGATGCAAATGTTTCAGCTTTGGGTTTTGATAAATCTAAAGTTACATGTTTTCGTTGCAGGGAGAAGGGGCATTTCAAGAGGGAGTGCAAAAACCGTGAAGCTACCGGAGCCCAGAATCCTTTCGGAAACAACGACTATCACAAGAAGGCCATCTATCATCAGATCACACCACCAGTACAGCAACAGGCACAAACAGCTCATGGGAGAGATATGGTTGATAAAAGGGCATGTGTTGTTAGTCAGGGAAAATATGATAATTTTACCTGGGAAAAGTATCTTCCGAAAGACAGTAAAGTGTGTTTGGCTGAACAAGATGATGAGAAGTTGGCTGAAGGTTTTACCTGGGATGATTTTTGTCCAGATCAAGATCTCATGGCCAAAGAGATGTCCAAAAACACTTCTCATGCTTTCTTTGCTAATGCTTATGATTTGAAATGTGCAGAAAGGTGCAGAAAAGTCATGGAAGCTGCTGAAGAAAGACAAAGGAAGAACAAAGAAGAGGAAGAAGAGGAAGAGCGTGTAAAAGCTGAAGCTAAAGCTGAAAAGAAGAGAAGAGCTGAATTTCTACAATCAAGCAGGACAGTCAAAGAGGTTCCTGAATTTGAGATTAAAGTGGATGCTGAACCGGTCATAGTCCAAGAAAAGTGCATGAATTGTGATTCGTTAATCAAAAAAAACAATGAGTTGTTGCACAATATTCACAAATTGAAAGAATCGTATGATACAATGAACAGAGAAATCAACAAGTATACAGATTCAGATGCTGAACAAGCTGAAGCTATGAATACATTGAAAATAGCGTATCTTAGACAGCTTGATGATGCGAACTTTCACATAAAGAAATGTGCTGATCTCGAGCTGGAGTTGGCAACACAAAAGATAGAAACTGAGAAAGTTAAGAAATTATTAAATAGTTACTCATGTTCTACTTTTGTTGTTGATAGGATTTATCCAGTTGTGAAAGATTTGAAGACGTTTGAAGAAATAAAGAAATCTGAAGAAGAAAAATCTGTGACAAAGGATGAAGAAAAGTTGAAGACTTATGGTAAGAAATCAAGTGTGGTCTACAATAGATGTCCGCCCCCGGTCGAAAATGGATATTCACCTCAAAATCCAAATTCCGAAAGAGTCAATAAAGCAATCAATTTGAAATGGGAGTCTGGGCCGTCGGATAACTTGCCAGAAAATATCGATGTCACGTATACGTCATCCGACACTGATCATGAGTCAAAGTTGATAAAAAGTGTGGTAGATCAGGTGTTAGACAAAGATGACAATGAGGAGTCAAAACCGGAGTCCAAACCCGAGTCAAAGTCTGGGTCAAATATGTCAAAGGCGACAACCAAAAAGGACAAACGGGTTTATAATAAAGAGTTTTTACTTTCGAAATCTAATTTGAATGATGAATCGGTCAAAGTGGCATATACTTTGAAAGGTTCTGACAAATTATATTCAGATGAAAGTTTTCCAATAAGAAGTGTCAGACTTGAAATGATTCAAAAGGTTTTCAAAATAACAGAAATTAATATTTCTGAAATAAAAGATTTTAATCTTAATGGAAAACCTAAACAATACACTTCAAGAGATCAACAAAGAATCAACAAGAAAATGGGTTACAATTGTGGTTATAGTTTCCGACAGAAACCAAACCATAATCGTAATTTCAAAAAGAAAGGTCTTGGTTTTATTCCACCGAAAAACTATAAAAATGAGAAAATGTATAAACCAAAAACTATGTTTGTTTCAGGGAAAACGTTAGAGGCTGAAAAAGAACAATCATTCAGAAAGCAGACAAATCAGGAATTCCTTGCTAAGAAGCAAGAAGAATTAAAGAAGAATGAAGTTCCGAAGAAGATTGAAAAGAGAACCTGTTTTCAATGCAAAATTGCTGGTCATGTGGCAAAGGATTGTCCAAAGACTTTCAAGCCAAAACAGGAAGTCTCTGGGAAAATGAAAGAAAAAGTTGTTGAAAAGACTGAACTGTCAACCCGGAAGTTTACTGGCTTTGAAAATTCGATATTTGAAAAAGGAGAATGTTCAAAGAGTGCTTCAAAAAGGAAAGAAAATGTGCCAAATCAGAAATGGGTTATGAAAGGTTCAGGTAATAGTTCTGGTGATGAATCTGATTCCATAAAATCAGAGGAGCCACGTGTTGAGAAAAAGGTTGAAAAGAAAGTTCCGATAGTGGACGATGTGAATTTTGCGCCACTGAATGCTAAAAATTACAAATCTAAAATCGGAAAAGTTGAAATTTCAAATCAATTTTATTCTGACAAGAAGAAATTTGATGTTGAAAAAGCTTCCAATGGAAATGTAAAACGTATATTTGGAAAAATGATCAATGGTAAGGCTAAAAGCATTGAAGATTTTTATGCTTCCAAAGGACGTGTTTACAAGCCTGTTGAAAGTAAAGATAAAGAAGATGTTGTTACACCCAAGGAAGGTCAGGCTTGGGTGGATATATTTTTCAAAGAATAAAAACCTGACTTGCCGGAGATCCCAAGTTGGTATCGTGGATCATGAATCGGCATCCTTCTTAATCTGTGTTTGAGGTTTTTGCAGGACTTGCCGGAACTCCCAGGTTTGTAAGCGAGGAGTAGGAATTGGCATCTTGAGAATTCAACCAAAAGATGGTAATTGGTTGAAAAACAGGTTTGAAATGTTTAATTGCAACATCTACAAGTGGTTGTATGTTTGTGGTTGTTATAAGTGGTTCAGAATGAGAATCAGTTGATTTTACATGTGGTTAAATCAAGGTCATTAATTTGAACTTGAGTTAACTATTATTCAAAAGTTTGGTAAAACAATATGATGATTGGATCCCCAATTTTACAAGAGGTAAAATCAATAAAACTTATTTTCCGGAAAAACCATTCTGATTAAAACAAACTTAAGTGTTTTGAAATCATTTTGGGAAAATAGTTTGTTGTGAGGGGGAGTTCTGATTGTTTAAGCCAAACGGATGGAGAATTGAAGTGTTTCGATATCAGTTGTCATGTTCTGTACAGTTTGTTTTCAATTTTCTTTAGATGTATTTGAATTTTAGGGGGAGTAAGAATTTTAGAAAATCCAAAAACATCAGAAAATTTGAAAAAGACAAAAACATGATAAAACTGAAAAATGAGTTTTGTTGCGAAAAAGAGGAAATGATAGTACATCAGTGAACTATCACAGCACGCTAAAGAATTGTAAAGCTAAAAGTGATAAACAATCTTACTGTGGATGTGTCAGTAGGTTTTCACACATTTAGTAAATTGAAACGAGATATAAACCTAAATTCGAACTTGCTTAATTCGTGGGTAACTATTCTTGAATATATGGGTAACCCCCGAAATCTTGTTTGAAAGGTCCCATATTCTGAGATACTAGGTCTTTATACTCAGTGATATCTGGGGTATTATTCCGGGACTTCTACTGTATGGAAATACTGACCTAGTCCCCGAATAATACTTTCTTCAAAAAGCTTTGAAATATAAGCTCGCCCTCAGCAATCTGATTAAACAATAAAATTGATAATCTTTGCTGTTGTAATAAAAGATCCTCTAAAGGGGACCCACCAAAAGTCGAGCCGTCATCTCTCTGCTGAACGGAAGTTCTGACCTGAGCTCTCACGGTTTCGCATCTACCCCTTTACAGATATCATATGTGGTATACTCACCTGTAAGACTGAATATTTGGGATCTGGATACAGGAGTATATTCAAGTGGAGTGATACACAATTAAGTTTAAGTCTCTAAAACATTAATGTCGTATCTCGAATCTGAAGTCTGTGTGAAAATTTAAGTGGACAAACATACTGACAATCTAGGTAAATTGTTTAGAACTTAATATGTAATCAAGCTTAACGGTGTTTGTGATCTGTTTCATAACTGATATGATCCCCTTGCACAAACTCACAAAAATATTGTCTGTAAATAGTTGTTTTCTGCTTTTCTACTTTCATTCAGAAAATTCAAAAAGATTTTTGGTGTGATTTAGCATAAATTTTGAAAAGTCAAAAAGAGTTTCGACAACTGGTGTTGAGATGCTGATTTTCAAAATTCAAAGTGCTAAACTTGAAGAACTGGTTTGGGAGAGTGTATGTGAAGATGGTAAATTTGTTTGAAAAGAGCTAGTAATTGATTCTGGATGCAAAATCATTATTATAGCTTATCAACATAGTTTCTGAATTGTTGAAAAGTTTTAATCTTTGAAGAAACTTATGGTTGGGTAGAGATTGTGCAGGACTTGAGTCAGATTTTGATCCTGAGAGAGAATGGAGTCAGGTATCGATCTGGAACTTGATGGGAGCCTGTTAATGATCTTGATTTGAAGAATGAAGATGTGAATTCCAGACTACGATCCCAGCTTGTTTGAGAGGGGGAGTCTGAAGACACCGTGTCAACAGCTGAGAGAGAAGAGAGTGTTGATGATGAAGAAAGAGAACGGGGATTCTTGGAATGACAGATATTTCAGAGACAGATTGACGACTGATGAAGAGTGTAGTTTGACTTGTGCGAAGACTCTCTGAAGACTTCGTCAACATCCAAGGGGGAGTCTGTTGGTGCACTTACGTCTGTCGACTACGTCTTACATCGAGTCTTAGAGATGAAGAGATCGGATATGGCACGGAAACCTAGAAAAGTTAGTTTGGAATAGGTTCGCTTATGTAAACATTACTAGGTCCGCTTTTGTGTCATAGTCACGATCAGGTTCGCTTATACGGTTAGGTAGTTGGTCAGCTAATGTGTATGAAGTAGATCCGCTTATACGTGCATGTACGTATAAGCGGACCATGTCTGTCTATATATAGGGACCTTGGAGCGAACCATAAACACATAGTTGAAGGTGTTTTTGTTCCGGTATGCTGCCGAAGTGTTGTCAGACTTTGTAATTGTGTTCAATATCAATACAACAGCAAGTTTAAAGTGTATATAGCTAGAATTGCACCAAATAATTAGTTTCCGCCTCTTGATTTGGATAGAAACTTCTCTCATCGACTCAAACAGGGCCGAGAACGATCCTACAGTTATTCCCTATACAACTATGGTCACTAAACATGTTTGGTCGGATACTAATGATCGACCAAACGGGTCGTGTTCGAAAGTCTAAGCGGGTGTTTAGTCCGGTTGACTTACGTCTCTACACAAGCACTAAACTAAAAGTGACGAGCTAAACATGTCGAAACATGTTTAACAAAGTTAGAAAACATGTTTGGTATCAAAACAAACGGTTGTGATACCTAAAAGTAGCTTGGTGACAAAATACGCGAGAATACGTATTTTGGCCAAAGCTACGACTCGTCACTGAGCATAGATAACGTGGTAATCAGTAGGTATAGTCACTCGGGACTATAACCATCGTGATTACGCTCACGTTATGAAGTTCAAACGAACTTTGTATTGACCATAAACTGGTCAATGCAGAAAGTCAAACACAGTTTGACTTTTAAGCAAAACCGAAAGAAAAGAACGAAAGAATACTTACAGAAGGTCCCCGCAAGATTTGAACCCGATTCTCTCTCAGGTAGGAAGCATATACTTCCACTTAGAGAGCTTGAATCAGATTCAAATGTGTGGAATGAATGAAAACATGGTGGGTATTTATAGGAAATCTAGAACCGTTAGGATCGTTTATCGGGAAACGAGCTTTGATCTAGACCCTCCACTTGGGCCCATGGTATTGCTAAACAATGGGGCACAAGAAAACCATTAAATTTAGCCCATGGTATCCCAATTCAATGTTTAAAACCATCAAAAACCAGCTGGAAAGCCAGATTCAATGTTTCTGTCTGATGGGCTCTCGCGGGCCACGTACGAATAAGGCTTGGGTTTACGCCCCAGGCCTAAGAACTTTGACAGATTGGCAGTTTTGGTCCCTGCAGCCCAAAACTTGGTTTTCGATGCATTTTTGACACGTTTAAGCCCCTTTAACCTCATTTCAAGACTCTAAAATGAAGTTAAAGTATAGGGAACTCAAAACATGCACAAAAATATTTCGGATGTCGGCTCTTTTGGTCGTACGGTTGCGTTATTCGCTTAATTACGACGGAAGTCGTAAGGAACGCAAAGACGATCCAAATTAAGCGACGAGTGGAATTTTCTTATGCCAAACACTAAAATAAAATATTTTAATGCTTACATCAATTTTTGGATGTCCGGATATATTCAGAACGTAAGATATGCGCGAAAAGGCAAACTTGTGCACTTTTTGACGCTTTTAGTCCCTATTGATCAATAAAGTTTATTTTAGCATACCGAACCCCTCAAAGCCTATTTCTAAGCTATGTAAAGGTTGTTTAAGGTATGTTTAACTTATGATCAAGTTCCGGAAGGTTTGTTACTATACCAATCGGTATAGTTTCGCAGTTTGACACAAATAGTCCCTACGATCGAACAAACTTGATTTCAACACACCAAACCATCCAAAACTTATTTCTAAGTTATGTGGAGGTTATTTAAGGTATGTTAAGCCTATTTCAGTATTCCGGAGTGTTTGTTGTGTTAATCTGGTTATATTTACGCCTTAGTGCGCGTATAACCTTCCAGAAAGCGATTTAGAGCTTGAAATCGGACAAGAATTGATATGTGCCAAACGATACACATATTTTTACAAATCCCAAGTATGAAGTACAATATTTCATTGGTTTGGAATTTGTTTGATGATTGAAGTGACACAGGTGTCACAGTCTCCCCTACTTTAGGAAATTTCATCCCGAAATTTAATTTTAGGGGATACTTGTGAAGACAACTGTGATGGTTTCACTTTCGAATGAATCTTTCGAACCCTAAGTAAAACTCTGGGCCATGTTGGGATTCTTAGCGAAATTGTAAACTATCAAAGTGAAGTCCTTGTAGTAACAAAACATGGAGTTTCGAACTACGAACGAAAGAACGTTTCTCATGAAGACTTATAATAGGAAACTTGTGTGTGCTTGAAATCAGAATTGGGGAGTGTAAGATAAAATGACATCGGTCAAGGTCCAAGACTTCTCCCGTATCATTACTCTTGTCACTATAGGTCTTAACACATGATAAAACTTCCTGTGGTTTCTGTGCACTGAATTCCATAATTATGTATGCCTCTATAATTACGTAATTCCTTGCATAGTCCGCACAGTTCATTTCATAATGCGTAGGGGAAGAATCAATTTAATAAACATGAAGCGACTTGACTAGACCACCAAAGGATCTTTTTTTAACTAGATCAACGAATGACCCTTTTAACTAGATCAACACATGATCTTCTTAACTAGATCGTCGTACGATCTCCTTAAATAGACCACTTAAGGGATCTTTTTAATTATATCATCACATGATATTCCTATCCAGATTTTCAAATCAATCTGTTTAACTAGACCACTCAAGGGGTCCAATTATAGAATAGTACTTTATAACCCATGAGACTTAACTACAACGTTGAAGTCCATTAAGGATTTAAGATAGTACCTTTAGTTATCCTACTGTGAATCCCTCATATGAGATATGGAAGATTCTATGAGGATTTGGATGTATCACATAAAAACACAAAAGATATAAGAAAACACATAAGCACATAATCACATAATTGATTAACTTGATTATTAATTTGTTATATTTGGGCACGGATATTTAAAGCACATCAGGAATCCAATTCGTGGATTTCGTTTGGCACTTTAAACATAAGAATCTAACTATGGAGATAGAAAGATCTTAATAGGAATCCGGATTTATCCTTATTGAATCGTAATATACGTATTAAGGCATACAAATAATTCAATTTAGATCTCCGATTTGATTGATAATCATCCATAAGGATCTAATTATGAGGATAGAAAGATCCTATATGGATTTTGGATTTTTGTGTAACGAGAGGTGTTTCGGCACCCTGCACTAGGCGTGCTTAAGTCGATATACAAGGTAGAAAGTTCATGAGGTTGAGGTGCTAGATATGCCAAGTGACATATGAAGCAGAGTTTGAAGGTTGAGCAGCAGCAGGATTTGTAACAGCTTTGCTTTGGATTGCAAAGCGGCACATGTTAACCAAATATCCCCATTGTCCACCGTGGGTACATTTGAAACAGGGTATTTGATTCGGATGATGACGGTGGCATTGGTTGCTCTAAGGAGCGGTTCCCTTGTATGGCTTCATCCCTGAGACGAGTCACGGTGATAGGTAAATCAACGGCCTTCTGGTAGTACGACACCTAATTGATGGACAATTGCAGCACCTAGTTCGGACATTGTTGTTGCGATGAAGAGGCACGATGAAGAAAATGGGAGACATGGGAGGAAACAAGGGAAATGAAAACAGAATAACAATGCATAAAATTGCGATCATATGTTTGTTACCTAAGGCAAACAAATGAGACGGTGACTAATCAAAGTAAATGGGTCAATATAATGTATCGCGAAGACATGCTCGCCTATAAGTGGACACTCACCCCAAGAGTTCCCAGGTAAGAGTGACTGGTCCGATACTGCGGATTTGTACGAACACTCTAGCCTTAGACAGAAGACCCAGGGTACAGGCACCCACCCTTCCAGTTTGCACTTGTTCACATTATTTAGACCAAACTTTGACGAGATTTTGAAAACTTTGAAGGTTCAAAACCTAGTAATCAATCATCCTAGAACAGATGGTTAGTTTTCAAAGCGGATTCAAAATTTGTGCTCTTATTGTGGTTGTCACCTAAGGATAAGTGACAGTCTTGTTTTAAGACTAAACACGAGATAACTCGCGTTAGGGTCCTAGGAAGGTTATAGTCTAGGTCAAAGCATTACTAATAACCTAATTCCCTATAACCATTGGCTCTGATACCAACTTTTCTATCACACCCCGACCACGTAAAACAACAAAACGTGGCGGAAACGTCGGGGAGTGTTGTAACAGAATCATTGTTTCACAACCATGGAATAAATAATTTTGTTTCATTGAATAAATGAACTCATTGTTTAAATACAATCAAATAAGTACAACTATTATCTTACAAGTTTTAAAGTCGCTAAGGCACGAGTCCATCCTAAGTGTAGCATATATCATCAGTCATCACAAAGCAGCTCCTGAAACATGTGTAAAAATAGCTACGTCAGCATAAAAATGCCTGTGAGATACATAGGTTTTATTGATTTAAGATTCATGACTTATAAGTTTAAAGAAAAGGTTTTAATAAAAGTTGTCTTGGTCCTTGAAAAAGGTTTTCTTTTAAAAATCATACCAAAATTTATAAGAAATCAGATGATACAAAATAATAATACATAGGTAATTAAATAATTAAGTAAAATGAGTTTGTATAAAATGTATTGTTTGAAAAACAATAGTTTGATAAAAAGATTTATAGTATATATAAAAATATACTTTGGTTTTTAGAAAGTTAAATAAGTTATATATTAAAATATATTTTAGTTCCAAAACCATTAACCCAAGTGTACTAAATAAAGCCACGGTATGTAATGCGATGAAAACACTTATATATACGAAGTACCAGCGGCGTATCTACCATGTTTTCATCATATTACACCTGTCCCGTTATCTAAACACTAACCAAAAACCAGTCATTAAGTAAATAGTATATTAACCATACTTTAGTTGGTAACATAAATAAGTTTTCAGTAGTATATCAAAAGTATACTTTGGATTTATAAATAACATATTAAACTATGTTTTGGTTTGAAAATAACATATTAAAACTATGCTTTGGATTATGAAGATAACATATCAAACTATGTTTTAATGATTAACAAAATATATGTTGGTTTTTGTACAATATCTCATATGAGAGCATATCAAAATATACTTTTGGGAGTATAACTTAATATACAAAAATAATGTGATTTAAGAATTCATTCAGACCTAGTGCATCAAAATACACCTTTGAGACTATAGAAATACCACAAAGGCAATCCCTATTTGGATGGAGCAACAAATTGGTTTCAGACATTCCATGACAACAGGAATGGGGTGTCAAATCCTATAGTGCTTATATCATACTACCAACCGGTCTGGTGAACAAACATAAGTACTATCCAATGATTAATTTTATAATCTTTGAAAAATTAGAGTTTAGATCATAAATAACCATTCAGTTTGTAAAAAGATAAGTACAAGTATGTATAATCAATTATACTTTTGGAAAACATGAAAATAACAGATAGGTACACATGTTTCACCCCAAAATAGTTGAAAACAGTAAAAGAGGGGACTATGTACTCACTTGAGATTGCTTAGAAGTCCTAGGATAACCACCAGGCAAAGCTAGAGGAGCACGGAATCAAACGGCACCTAATATTGATAACTACATAAAAAACCGGACCTAAATCAGGAGATCGGATAGTATGAGGTCTCGTAAACCAAATGAGTGTGGGAACTCATATGATATGGTTTAACAAGGCCTACATACTAAAATGAAACCTATCCTAAGTGCTTACTACCCATCACGACCCGTTTAGGTAGCTTACGCTACTTTAACGCGTCGTTTGCGTAAAACGCGTTCGGACCGCCTAACTAGTCTTATGACAAGTATTATATGCCTAAACATGTTTAATTATGTTGCATAATTAGTTAAATGACAAAAGTTTGGGTTACATATGCCTAAATATCAATTATGCATAAAAAGGGTATTTTGGTAATTTACCTAAGGCATATAAACTACCTATCATACAACTACTTAAATGAAGTGACCATAAGGTATAACCTCGGAAGGTTATTCCCTATACAACTATGGTCACTAAACATGTTTGATCGGATCCAAATGATCGACCAAATGGGTCGTGTTCGAAAGTCTAAGCGGGTGTTTAGTCCGATTGACTTACGACTCTACACAAGCACTAAACTAAAAGTGACGAGCTAAACATGTCGAAACATGTTTAACAAAGTTAGAAAATAGGTTTGGTATCAAAACAAACGGTTGTGATACCTAAAAGTAGCTTGGTTACAAAATACGCGAGAATACGTATTCTGGCCGATGCTACGACTCGTCACTGAGCCTAGATAACGTGGTAATCAGTAGGTATAGTCACTCGGGACTATAACCATCGTGATTACGCTCACGTTATGAAGTTCAAACGAACTTTGTATTGACCATAAACTGGTCAATGTAGAAAGTCAAACACAGTTTGACTTTTAAGCGAAAAACGAAAGAAAAGAACGAAAGAATACTTACAGAAGGTCCCCGCAAGATTTGAACCCGATTCTCTCTCAGGTAGGAAGCATATACTTCCACTTAGAGAGCTTGAATCAGATTCAAATGTGAGGAATGAATGAAAACATGATGGGTATTTATAGGACATCTAGAAGCGTTAGGATCATTTATCGGGAAACGAGCTTCGATCTAGACCCTCCACTTGGGTCCTTGGTATTGCTAAACAATGGGGCACAAGAAAACCATCAAATTTAGCCCATGGTATCCCAATTCAATGTTTAAAACCATCAAAAACCAGCTGGAAAGCCAGATTCAATGTTTCTGTCTGATGGGCTCTCGCGGGCCGCGTAAGAATAAGGCTTGGGTTTACGCCCCAGGCGTAAGAACTTTGACAGATTGGCAGTTTTGGTCCCTGCAGCCCAAAACTTGGTTTTCGATGCATTTTTGATACGTTTAAGCCCCTTTAACCTCATTTCAAGACTCTAAAATGAAGTTAAAGTATAGGGAACTCAAAACATGCTCAAAAATATTTCGGATGTCGGCTCTTTTGGTCGTACGGTTGCGTTATTCGCTTAATTACGACGGAAGTCGTAACGAACGCAAAGACGATCCAAATTAAACGACGAATGGAATTTTCTTATGCCAAACACTAAAATAAAATATTTTGACGCTTACATCAATTTTTGGATTTCCGGATATATTCAGAACGTAAGATATGCGCGAAAATGCAAACTTGTGCACTTTTTGACGCTTTTAGTCCCTATTGATCAATAAAGTTTATTTTAGCATACCGAACCCCTCAAAGCCTATTTCTAAGTTATGTAAAGGTTATTTAAGGTATGTTTAACTTATGATCAAGTTTCGGAAGGTTCGTTACTATACAAATCGGTATAGTTTCGCAGTTTGACACAAATAGTACCTGCGATTGAACAAACTTGATTTCAACACACCAAACCATCCAAAACTTATTTCTAAGTTATGTGGAGGTTATTTATGGTATGTTAAACCTATTTCACTATTCCGGAGTGTTTGTTGTGTTAAACTATTTATATTTACGCATCAGTGCGCGTATAACCTTCCAGAAAGCGATTTAGAGCTTGAAATCGGACAAGAATTGATATGTGCCAAACGATACACATATTTTTACAAATCCCAAGTATGAAATACAATATTTCATTGGTTTGGCATTTGTTTGATGATTGAAGTGACACAGGTGTCACATGTATTCTTGCGTATTTTGTAGCCAAACTACTTTTAGGTATCAAAAACGTTTGTTTTGATATCAAACATGTTTTCTAAATTCTTTTAACATGTTTAACATGTTTTGCTCGTCACTTTAGGTTTACTGCTTATATAGGGTCGTAAGGTAAGCGATCTAATCAATCGCTTATACTTCGAACCCGACCCGTTTGGTCGATCTTTAGGATCCAACCAAATACATTAGGTGACCATAATTGTATAGGGAATAACCTTTTGAGGTTATACCTTATGGTCACTTCATTTAAGTAGTTGTATGATAGGTAATTTATATGCCTTAGGAAAATTACCAAAATACCCTTTTCATGCATAATTGATATTTAAGCATATGTAACCCAAACTTTTGTCATTCAACTAATTATACAACATAATTAAGTATATTAGGGCATATAATACTTGTCGTAGAACTAGTTAGACGGTCCGAACGCCTTCTACGCGAGTGATGCGTTAAAGCAGCGCAAGCTACCTAAACGGGTCATAATGGGTCGTAAGCACTTAGGTTAGGCTTCCTTTTAGTATGTAGGCCTTGTTAAACCATATCATATGAGTTCCCACACTCATTTGGTTTACGAGACCTCATCCTATCCGATATTCCGTTATAGGTCCGGTTTATTTATGTAGTTATCAATATTAGGTGCCGTTTGATTCCGTGCTCCCTCTAGCTTGATTGGTAGTTGTTCAAGACTCCTAAGCACTCTCAAGTGAGTACATAGTCCCCTCTTTTACTGTTTTCAACTCTTTTGGGGTGAAGCATGTGTACCTATCTGTTATTTTCATGATTTCAAAGTATAATTGATTATACATGTTAGTACTTAACTTTTGACAAACCAAATGACTATCTATGGTTTAAACACTGATTTTTCAAAGATTATGAAATTAATTCTTGGAATAGTACTTATTTTTGTTCACCAGACCGGTTGGTAGTATGATATAGCGCTATAGGATTTGACACCCCATTCCTGTTGTCATGGAATGTCTGAAACCAATTTGTTGCTCCATCCAAATAGGGATTGCCTTTGTGGTATTTCTATTGTCTCAAAGGTGTATTTTGATACACTAGATCTGAATGAATTCTTAAATCACATTATTTTTGTATATTAAGTTATACTCCCAAAAGTATAGTTTGATATGCTCTCATATGGGATATTGTACAAAACCAACATATATATTGTGTTAATCATTAAAACATAGTTTGATATGTTATCTTCACAATCCAAAGCATAGTTTTAATATGTTATTTTTAAGCCAAAACATAGTTTAATATGTTATTTATAAATCCAAAGTATACTTTTGATATACTACTGAAAACTTATTTATGTTACCAACTAAAGTATGGTTAATATACTATTTACTTGATGACTGGTTTTTGGTTAGTGTTTGGATAACGGGACGGGTGTAATATGATGAAAACATGGTAGATACGCCGCTGGTACTTCTTATATATATAAGTGTTTTCATCGCATTACATACCGTGGCGTTATTTAGTACACTTGGGTTAATGGTTTTGGAACTAAAATATATTTTAATATATTACTTATTCAACTTTCTTAAAACCGAAGTATATTTTTATATATAAATCTTTTTTATCAAAATATTGTTTTTCAAACAATACATTTTATACAAACTCATTTTACTTAACAATTTAATTACCTATGTATTATTATTTTGTATCACCTGATTTCTTATAAATTTTGGTATGATTTATAAAAGAAAACCTTTTTTTTTAAGGATGATGACTATATTTATTAAGACCTTTTCTTTAAACTTATATGTCATGAATCTTAAATCAATAAAACCTATGTATCTCACAGGCATTTTTATGCTGACGTACCTATTTTTACACATGTTTCAGGTGCTGCTCTGTGATGATTGATGATATATGCTACACTTAGGATGGACTCGTGCCTTAGCGGCTTTAAAACTTGAAAGATAATAGTTGTACTTATTTGATTTTATTGAAACAATGAGTTCATTTATTCAATAAAACAAAATTATTTATCCCATGGTTGTGAAACAATGATTCTGTTACAATACTCCCTGACGTTTCCGCCACGTTTTGTTGTTTTACGTGGTCGGGGTGTGACAGAAAAGTTGGTATCAGAGCCAATGGTTATAGGGAATTAGGTTATTAGTAATGCTTTGACCTAGACTATAACCTTCCTAGGTGTCACACCCCAACCGATGGCGGAAACATCGGAATGAGACGAACAAATTGCTCAAAACATCATAACACTACATATGACAATATAATTAAATTTCATTTATTAAAATTGCAAAGTTTCATACATTGTCATAAAAGGAAATAACAAACATTAAACATAGTTTATTTCAAAAGTGGGTTTCTAGGCCATCCTATTCATTTCTTCAAATCTTGACTTCCTCATCCTGCAGTATGCATTTAAAATAAAGTCAACAAAACATGTTGGCGAGTATACAAGTTTGATAATAGTATAATATGATTGAAATAGATGAACATGCTTAAATCCACGTGACTACATGATTTCATATTAACAGTTATACTCGTAACGATGATATCTATGTGTTCAAACCAAAGTTTAACGCAATTAACATAGCCTAACCCTAGAAGGGTGGTAAATGAGTAACATAGAATAAACCTAACAATACCCATAATATTATGGGAGGGGCGTTTCTCAACCTACAGCGCTGCCATTGTTAGGGGAGGCTTGCAAAGTTAATGAGCACACAGTCATAAATGTTTAACAGTAGCATAACGTGATTAACATGAGTCAAATAGATTCACATGAAATGTGGATTGAGGGTGCAAAAATGTTTAACATAGTGTGTTTGATATAGAAATGCATACAGCACCCAAAAGTGTAAAATAGAAAATGGGTCATGTATACTCACCTTAGGTTGCGTTGCGTTTTTCTTGGAAAAGATTAAGAATCAAGGGATTGTCCAAGACGATGTGCACAAGAGATTTACCCTATTAATTTTGAGGATTTGGGAATTTATAGATTATTTAAATAACAAGGCATTTATAGAATAATATTAACATTTCTAAAATAATAATCATATGTCTCATTTCTTTATAGTTTGTATTTAATAATGTCAAATTTATTTTATAAATAAGTGAATATAATAATACCGATTTGTATATAATGTTTCTGATTTTACCAATATATTATAAATATTATTACTAAAATTCTGGATTATAAAGATTATAATTTCTAATTATTATATATATTAAAAAAATTCTGATATATATAAAGTAATAATTCTGATTATTATTATATAATAATTCTGATTATAAAATATTAATTCTGATTTAAAATAATAAATCTGAATAATTCAGATTTTAAATAATAATCTAAAAATAAATCTGATTATTTTATTGTAAAAATTCTGATTATTAAAAAGAAACAGGAAATAATAAATTTCTGTTATAAAAATCTGATTTAATAATATTTATAAATCTGATTAATAATATTAATAATAGTAAAAATTCTGATTTTTATATAAATAAATCTGATTGATATAATTAATAATTATTCTGAATTATTTTATTAATGTTATAGTAATAATATATTGATTAGAATAAATCTGATTATTAATAATAATAATAATAATAATAATAATAATAATAATAATAATAATAATGATATAATAATAATAATAATAATAATAATAATAATAATAATAATAATAATAATAATAATAATGATGATATAATAACAATTCAGAACTAAAAATATAACAGAAACGAAAAGAAAACGGAATCGAATCGGTACCGAACAAGGTTTGCAGGTGGTTTTCCGGCGGTCGACAGGAGGTTCCGGCGACGAAGGTCGTGGCTCCGGCGGTGTGCAGGTCCTCCGGAGAGAATGTGAACGACGGCGCGAGTCGGTTTCGGTTCGCTTCGGTAAACCGGAATAAAAGGAACGAGTGCGTTTGAGGGTGAAGGGATTGAACAAATTGAGGTTGATCGTGATTTTAAAGGGGTGCAGGTCGTCGGTTTCGGATATGGAGGGTCGAAGTCCGGTCACCAAATTAACAGTCGGAGAAGACGATCGGGTTAGCGGTTTTTTTTATTTTAGATACGTGCATTTAATTTGTGTTTAAATATCATTTAATTACAATATAGAACGGATGTGGCATGCCCGGCCGAGTGGTTGTGTGCGCGTTTGTGAACCTTGAGGTCGCGAGTTCGAATCCAGGGGAGGCCGGTTCTCACCCAGGAGACCCCCCCCCCCTTTTTACTACATTTTTTAACTAACTGGGTTAGTCACTAACTGAGTTTTCTAACTCAGTTAGTGCTGTCCTTTGATAAAATTAACCTGGTTAGCTGATTTAACCAGGATTTAGCTAACCAGGTTAGTTTAACTAACCAAAATAATCAAAAATCATTAAAAATTCAGTTTAAAATATTTATTTATTTAATTTTAATTATTAGTTTACTTATTCAAAATATTAACAAAATAATATAAAAATTATTTTAACCCAATTTTGATATTTTTACCGAATTAACGTATAAATTCCCGGTTTTTGCACGGTTTAGGGTAATCTCTTGGCACTGATGAATTTGAGAGCTGAGATTAAGATGTAATTTCACTGTTTTTACGTGTTTAACATAGTTTCAACATGTTTTTAATTGTTTTGACAATACATAGTATCCAAACACAAATATGAATAAAATAATGCACTTTCATTATGATTTCAAGTCTCGAGTACAATTTGGGAATGAAACCAAATACCACAAAGGTACAAATTACAAAAATAGAAAGTACAAGTAGACTTGCCAAAAATGGAAAGATTGAAAATATGAGGTGTCACACTAGGACCCTAACGCGAGTTATCTCGTGTTTAGTCTTAAAACAATACCGTCACTTATCCTTAGGTGACAACCACAATAAGAGCACAAATTTTGAATCCGCTTTGAAAACTAATCATCTGTTCTAGGATGATTGATTACTAGGTTTTGAACCTTCAAAGTTTTCAAAATCTCGTCAAATTTTGGTCTAAATAATGTGAACAAGTGCAAACTGGAAGGGTGGGTGCCTGTACCCTGGGTCTTCTGTCTAAGGCTAGAGTGTTCGTACAAATCCGCAGTATCGGACCAGTCACTCTTACCTGGGAACTTTTGGGGTGAGTGTCCACTTATAGGCGAGCATGTCTTCGCGATACATTATATTGACCCATTTACTTTGATTAGTCACCGTCTCATTTGTTTGCATTAGGTAACAAACAAATGATCGCAATTTTATGCATTGTTATTCTGTTTTCATTTCCCTTGTTTCCTCCCATGTCTCCCATTTTCTTCATGGTGCCTCTTCATCGCAACAACAATGTCCGAACTAGGTGCTGCAATTGTCCATCAATTAGGCGTCGTACTACCAGAAGGCCGTTGATTTAGCTATCACCGTGACTAATCTCAGGGATGAAGCCATATAAGGGAACCGCTCCTTAGAGCAATCAATGCCACCGTCATCATCCGAATCAAATACCTTGTTACAAATGTACCCACGGTGGACGATGGGGACATTTGGTTAACATGTGCCGCTTTGCAATCCAAAGCAAAGCTGTTACAAATCCTGCTGCTGCTCAACCTTCAAACTCCGCTTCATATGTCGTCTGGCATATCTAGCGCCTCAACCTCATGAACTTTCTACCTTGTGTATCGACTTAAGCACGCCTAGTGCAAGGTGTCTAAACACCTCTCGTTACACAAATTCCAAAATCCATTTAGGATCTTTTTATCTTCACAATTAGATCTTCATGGATGATTATCGCTCAAATCGGAGCCCTTAATTGAATTAATCGTATGCCTTAATACGTATATTACGATTCAATAAGGATAAATCCGAATTCCTATTAAAGATCTTTCTATCTCCATAGTTAGATTCTTATGTTTAAAGTGCCAAATGAAATCCATGAATTGGATTCCTGGTGTGCTTTAAATATCTGTGTCCAAAGATAACAAATTAATAATCAAGTTAATCAATTATGTGATTATGTGTTTTCTTATATGTTTTGTGTTTTATTGAGATCCATCTAATCCTCATAGAATCTTCCATATCTCATATGAGGGATTCATAGTAGGATATCTAAAGGTACTATCTTAAACCCTTAATGGACTTCAACGTTGTAGTTAAGTCCCATGGGTTATAAAGTACTATTCTATAATTGGACCCCTTGAGTGGTCTAGTTAAACAGATTGATTTGAAAATCTGGTTAGGAATATCATGTGATGATATAATTGAAAAGATCCCTTTAAGTGGTCTATTTAAGGAGATCGTACGACGGTCTAGTTAAGGAGATCATGTGTTGATCTAGTTAAAAAGATCGTTCATTGATCTAGTTAAAAAGATCATTTGGTGGTCTAGTCAAATCGCTTCATGTTTATTCAATTGATTTTTCCCCTATGCATTATGAAATGATCTGTGCGGACTGTGCAAGGAATTACGTAATTATGGAGGCCTACATAATTATGAAATTCAGTGCACAGAAACCACAGGAAGTTTTGTCATGTGTTAAGACCTATAGTAACAAGAGTAATGATACGGGAGAAGTCTTGGACTTTGAACAATGTCATTTTATCTTACACTCCCCAATTCTGATTTCAAGCACACACAAGTTTCCTATGATAAGTCTTCATGAGAAACGTTCTTCCGTCCATAGTTCGAAACTCCATGTTTTGTTACTACAAGGACTTCACTTTGAGGGTTGACAATTTCGCTAAAAATCCTAACATGGCCCAGAGTTTTACTTAGGGTTCAATGGATTTATTTGAAAACGAAATCGTCACAGCTGTCTTCACAAGTTTCCTCTAAAATTAAATTTCGGGACGAAATTTCCTAAAGTAGGGGAGACTGTAACACATGTGTCACTTCAACCATCAAACAAATGCCAAACCAATGAAATATTGTATTTCATACTTGGGATTTGTAAAAATATGTGTATCGTTTGCACATATCAATTCTTGTCCGATTTCAAGCTCTAAATCACTTTCTGGAAGGTTATAAGCGCACCGATGCGTAAATATAACCAGTTTAACACAACAAACACTCCGGAATAGTGAAATAGGCTTAACATACCTTAAATAACCTCCACATAACTTCGAAATAATTTTTGGATCGTTTGGTGTGTTGAAATCAAGTTTATTCGATCGCAGGGACTAATTGTGTCAAACTGCGAAACTATACCGATTCGTATAGTAACGAACATTCCGGAACTTGATCATAAGTTAAATATGCCCTAAATATCCTTATTATAGCTTAGAAATAGGCCTTGAGGTGTTTGGTGCGCAAAAATAAACTTTTGGTCATTCAGGGACTAAAAGCGTCAAAAAGTGCATAAGTTTGCATTTTCGCGCATATCTTACGTTCTGAATACATCCGGACATCCAAAAATTTTTGTAAGCATTAAAATATTTTATTTTAGTGTTTGGCATGATAAAGTTTCATTCGTCGCTTGATTTGGATCGTTTTTACGTTCGTTACGACTTCCGTCGTAGTTAAGCGATTAACGCACTCGTACGACCAAACGAACCGACATCCGAGATATTTTTGAGCATGATTCATGTCCCCCATACTATAACATCATTTTATAGCCTTGAAATGAGGTTAACGGCGCTTAAACGTGCCAAAAATGCATCAAAACACATGTTTCTGAAGTTCATGGACCAAAATTGCAATTCTGTAATAGTTGGCCAGGCGGCCCACGTAAGACTACCTTAAACTCTTACGCGGCCCGCGTGAGAGGCCCAGTTCTGTAGAAAGTTGTTAACAGCCTGTTTCCAGCTGTTGCACCTGGTTTTACCTCTTGCAAATGGTATTTTGGACACCATCGGCTCATTCTAGGGGCTCTAATGGTATTACAAAACAAGGGGCACACATGGAGGGCAAGGATCGAAGCTCGTTTCCTGATAAATGATCCTAACGGTTCTATATTTCCTATAAATACCCCCACCATTTCATTTCCCCACCTTACATTTGATCTGATTCTTGCTCTCTAAGTGGAAGTTTATGCTTCCTACCTGAGAGTGAATCGGGTCAAATCTTGCGGGGACCTTCTGTAAGTATTCTTTCACGTTTTTCTTTCGTTTTTATCAAACTGCGTTTGACTTTCTGCATTGACCAGTTTATGGTCAATGCGAAGTTCGTTTAAACTTCATAACGTGAGCGTAATCACGATGGTTATCGTCCCTAGTGACTATACCTACTGATTACCACGTTATCTAGGTGTAGTGATGAGTCGTAGTTTCATCCAAAATACGTATTCTTGCGTATTTTGTAACCAAACTACTTTTAGGTATCAAAACCGTTTGTTTTGATATCAAACATGTTTTCTAAATTCGTTAAACATGTTTTAACATGATTTGCTCGTCACTTTAGGTTTAGTGCTTATATAGGGTCGTAAGGTAAGCGATCTAATCAATCGCTTATACTTCAAACCCGACCCGTTTGGTCGATCTTTAGGATCCAACCAAATACATTAGGTGACCATAATTGTATAGAGAATAACCTTTCGAGGTTATACCTTATGGTCACTTCGTTTAAGTAGTTGTATGATAGGTAGTTTATAAGCCTTAGGAAAATTACCAAAATACCCTTTTCATGCATAATTGATATTTAAGCATATGTAACCCAAAATTTTGTCATTCAACTAATAATGCAACATAATTATGCAACATAATTAAGTATGTTAGGGCATATAATACTTGTCGTAGGACTAGTTAGACGGTCCGAACGCGTTCTACGCGAGTGACGCGTTAAAGTAGCGCAAGCTACCTAAACGGGTCATAATGGGTCGTAAGCACTTAGGTTAGGTTTCCTTTTAGTATGTAGGCCTTGTTAAACCATATCATATGAGTTCCCACACTCATTTGGTTTACAAGACCTCATCCTATCCGATCTTCCGTTATAGGTCCGGTTTATTTATGTAGTTATCAATATTAGGTGTCGTTTGATTCCGTGCTCCCTTTAGCTTGATTGGTAGTTGTTCAAGACTCCTAAGCACTCTCAAGTGAGTACATAGTCCCCTCTTTTACTGTTTTCAACTCTTTTGGGGTGAAGCATGTGTACCTATCTGGTTATTTTCATGATTTCAAAGTATAATTGATTATACATGTTAGTACTTATCTTTTGACAAACCAAATGACTATCTATGGTTTAAACTCTGATTTTTCAAAGATTATGAAACTAATTGTTGGAATAGTACTTATTTTTGTTCACCAGACCGGTTGGTAGTATGATATAGCGCTATAGGATTTGACACCCCATTCATGTTGTCATGGAATGTCTGAAACCAATTTGTTGCTCCATCCAAATAGGGATTGCCTTTGTGGTATTTCTATAGTCTCAAAGGTGTATTTTGATACACTAGGTCTGAATGAATTCTTAAATCACATTATTTTTGTATATTAAGTTATACTCCCAAAAGTATAGTTTGATATGCTCTCATATGGGATATTGTACATGTCACGGCCCCCGACCCGGTTTGACCCGTTTCAGGAGCCGCGGGACAGAAATCCCGTGATATTTATTTATGTGATTTTAGCAGCGGAATTTGTATCATCAGGATCGTTTTAAAGCTAAAAACTTTTCCCGATTATTTTATTTCATAATTCGGGATAAAACCCCGATAATTTACAGTAACAAAATTTTACTGAGAAATCTTTATTTTTACAAAACATATTTCTTTATTTTATAATGAGCCATTACTTTAAGCCTGCACTACTTCCCAGTACTTTTCCTGAATTACAATAGATCACCTGAAACATGTTTGAAAAAGGTTTTGTCAGCGGGGAAATACTGAGTGAATCATTCAGTTTACTAAAATGACTCATTTATTATAATTTACAGTATTAAGAGTTTTTACATATGTTTCTGATATCTACCAACTACCCACAGTATTTGTCACTCGACCGGATCTGTGACTGTGGTCATATCACCATTGGCTGCCCCAATGAATGACGTATATCACTTATTTTTAGGTTCGCCCACCTAATGTGATTAAAACAGTTGTAATGTGCACAATACCCCACATACCGGCTGTAATTTGGTGATTACATAAACTTATTCACTGTAATTATAATTCTGAAAATAATTTGGAGTATTGTAAAACATTTGATAAAAAGAGAATGACTCACATTGCAGATTTAACACGGACAAAATATGGTTTTATCCTTGTGAACCTAATTTAATAATAATGCACACAAAACCGGGTTAGTGATCAATACAGCAGTTACGATAACTCACGAGATCAAATTCTCACAACGAATGACAAAGTGCGATACTTAAACATCCATCGATTTAACGACGAACGACAAAGTATCACCCTGATGTGGGCGGCACTTAAACATCCATTGGATATATTGATCAGTCGGAAAATGAATCGTAATAGCGATCGAGTGATTACCCTGTTTTGCGGCAGCAATTCAAGACTCGTGTGTGTTTAATTGTAATTCTATTGTAATATTTCGACGTACAGAAGGCTTTTGGCCGTCGTTTTAACTTCAGAAAGCTAGTGCCAATGTCTGCTATTTATAGTGATTTTTGAGACATGCTTACGGACCGTATGGCATTTCCCTTTACGGTCCGTAAAGGGTGCAGTCTAATTACCTAGGCTAGCTGGGTTCGGGACTAGCTTGTATGACTCACTCTAAATTCGAAATTCAATCTGTACAACGAGACATAAGGATAATTATCCACTAGGTTTTGCCCCCCTTGAGTTTTAGGGGCCCTGATCCTGATTCCGATTATTCTGAAAATTTTAGGATTAGTGCAGAATTACTTGGGTGTCTCAATTAGGGTTTCCTTATTGACTAATTATCATCCTAATTTATAGATTTTAATGAGAATTGTTACATCCTCCCCACCTTAAGAAAAATCTCGTCCTCGAGATTCACTGAAATAGATGAGGGTATTTCCGCTTCATTTCTGACTCCAGTTCCCAAGTATATTCTGGTCCCCTCTTTGAATTCCATTTGACTTTCACTAGCACTAATCGTTTGTGCTTGAGAAACTTGACTTTTCGATCTTCTATTTGTAAAGGTTTTTCTATGAATTTCAGCTTTTCATTTACCTCCACATCTTGAAGAGGTACTACCAGGGATTCGTCTGATAGACATTTCTTGAGATTGGATACATGAAATACATCATGTACTCCAGCTAGTTCTTCTGGTAGTTATAAGCGATAAGCTACTGGTCCTATTCGTTGGATCACTGGGAATGGTCTAACATATCTGGGACTCAGTTTTCCTTTCTTACCGAATCGTACTACTCCTTTCCAAGGAGATACTTTCAATAGTACTTTGTCTCCTATCTGGAATTCTAGTGGCTTGCGGCGATTGTCTGCATAGCTTTTCTGACGATCTCTGGCTATTTTCAATCTTTCTTTGATTTGAGTTATCCTGTCTGTGGTTTCTTGTACGATTTCTGGACCTGATAATTGACTTTCTCCTATTTCTGCCCAACATACGGGAGTTCTGCACTTTCGTCCATACAATGCATCGAATGGAGCGGCTTCGATGCTTGAGTGATAACTATTATTATAGGAGAATTCGATTAATGGTAAATGGTTATCCCAATTACCATCAAAGTCAATTACACATGCTCGGAGCATGTCTTCTAGAGTTTGGATCGTCCTTTCACTTTGTCCGTCTGTTTGTGGATGATATGCAGTACTTAGATTGAGTCGGGTTCCCATTGCTTCTTGGAAGCTTGTCCAGAAACGGGAAGTGAAATGACTATCTCTATCCGATACAATGGAGAGTGGAACTCCATGTAAGGATACTACTTCATCTACGTACAACTTGGCTAACCTTTCCATGCTAAAGGTTTCCTTTATTGGTAGAAAATGAGCAGATTTGGTTAACCGATCCACAATTACCCAAATAGCATCATTACCTTTTCTGGTTTTGGGTAACTTAGTAACAAAGTCCATTGTTATGAGTTCCCATTTCCATACAGGCATTTCTAACTGTTGTAGTAGTCCTGAAGGTTTCTGGTGTTCGGCTTTAACTTGTGAACAAGTTAGACACTTAGATACATATTCGGCTATATCCTTTTTCATTCCTATCCACCAGAAATGCTTTCTTAAATCTTGGTACATCTTATTGTTTCCTGGATGTACAGTATACCTAGATTTATGAGCTTCCTCTAAAATCTTTGATCTTAAATTTCCCTGTTTAGGTACCCAAATTCTGCTTTTGTGGAATTTCCAAATTCCATCATTTCCTTGTTTCAATTCTTTTAGGTAACCTTTCATTCCTTCGGCATCGTCCTTGATTGTCGTTTCCTGAATTTCTTTCAATTGTTCCATTAAATCTACTTGTAGGTTTATTCTAAGAGCACGGACTCGCCTTTGCTTCTCATGATCCTTACGACTTAAGGCATCTGCGACTACGTTTGCTTTTCCTTCGTGATATTGAATATCACAGTCGTAATCACTCAGGATTTCCATCCATCTTCTTTGCCTCATATTTAACTCTTTTTGCCCGAATATATACTTTAAACTTTTATGATCTGTATAAACAGTAAACTTACTTCCATACAGATAATGTCTCCATATCTTAAGGGCAAAACCTATAGCTCCTAATTCTAAATCATGAGTCGTATAGTTTTCCTCGTGCTTCTTCAATTGTCTGGAAGCATAAGCAATTACCTTCTTGCGTTGCATTAACACACATCCGAATCCTAATTTTGAAGCATCACAATATACTTCAAAGTCTTCTGTTCCTTCTGGTAAGGCTAAGATTGGTGCATTGGTTAATTTCTGCTTCAAGATTCTAAAGGCTTCTTCTTGTTTAGGTCTCCATTCAAACTTAATGGCTTTACAGGTTAGCTTAGTTAATGGTAAGCTATCTTGGAAAAATCCTTAATAAACCGTCTATAATATCCGGCTAAACCTATAAAACTTCTAATTTCCATTGCGGTTTGTGGAACCTTCCAATTGGTAATTGCTTCTATCTTAGCAGGATCTACGTGAATACCTTCATGATTCACCATGTGTCCTAAAAATTGCACTTCTTGTAGCCAAAATTCACACTTCGAAAATTTGGCATATAGTTTTTCTTTTCTTAACAAAGTTAAGAGTGCATGCAAGTGCTGACAATGTTCGTCCTGACTTTTTGAATAAATAAGTATATCGTCTATAAAAATAATTACAAATTTATCCAAATATGGTTTACAGATCCTGTTCATCATGTCCATGAATGCTGCAGGTGCATTAGTTAATCCAAAGGGCATGACTGTAAACTCATACTGTCCATACCTAGTTCTAAAAGCAGTTTTAGGTATGTCTTCTTCTTGAACCTTTAATTGATGATATCCGGAGCGCAAGTCTATCTTAGAAAAGTACCTAGCGCCTTGCAATTGATCGAAAAGATCATCAATTCTAGGTAATGGGTATCGATTCTTAATTGTAACCTTATTTAGCTCTCTATAAGCGATACACATTCTCATCGATCCATCTTTCTTTTTCACAAACAACACTGGTGCACCCCAAGGGGATGAACTAGGTTGTATAAATCCTTTGCTTAGTAATTCATCTAATTGCTTTTTCAATTCTAGCATTTCGGTAGGAGCCAATCGATAGGGTGCCTTGGCTATCGGTGTAGTTCTTGGAATTAGATGAATCCTAAATTCTACCTCCCTATCTGGTGGTAACCCAGGTAAATCTTTTGGAAATATATCTGGGTATTCTGAGACTACAGGAATTTCCTTAAGTTCCTTACCTTTAGTACTAATGATTACTGAAATCATATATACTATTCCTTGTTTTCGTTCATAATTAGCAACTTTCATTACTGATATGAACTTCAGTGGCTTTCGAGTTTTATCTCCTGTAATCATGATTACTTCTCCAGTAGGTGATTGAATTTCTATAGAGTTTTTATCACAAATGATTTGAGCATGGTTGGCTATTAACCAATCCATTCCTAACACAACATCAAATTCGGCTAATTTCATAGGTAATAGGTTTGCAACAAAGTTATGACCTGCAAGTTCTATTCCTACTTTTTGCAAAACCTGATTGATTTTTACTGAATTCCCATCTGCGGTTTCGACTGTAAAAATCTGCCTAATGGTAGTTAAGGGTAACTTAAGAGCTTGGCATAATGAAGTATTTATAAAACTTTGGTTTGCACCAGAGTCAAACAATACTTTTGCATAAACGTCGTGAACTAAAAACATACCGGCTATCACATCCGGGATGAGCTCTGCTTCTTGAGTGGTTAGCTGGAATGCTCTGGCATTCTTCTTAGTAGCTCCTTCGGTCGCTTTGGGTTTGTTGTCTACTGGTTTAGCTAACTTAGGACATTCTGTCTTGAAATGTCCGGCTTCTCCACAATTGTAACAAATTATGGATTTCTTTCTGCAGTTCTCTTCACGATGTCCTATCGTTTTGCAACAATTGCAAAGTTTGTTACATTTTCCAAAATGTTTCTTTTTGCAAATTTTGCAGAATGGCAAAGTTGAAGATTGCCCTGCACCTCTTTTCTTGAAACTACTATTACCCACCCTATATCCTTGGGTAATTTTCTGAGCTAGTTCCTTCTTCCTATCTTCATCTCTTGTGCGTATCAATTCATCAGTCAGAGTGTTAGCTAATTCTACTGCATCGTCAATAGTGCGAGGTCTCGCAGCCTTAACGATATTGCGAATTTCGCTATTAATCCCCAAATATAACGAGAAATGAGTACCAGTTCTGGCGAAGCCAGTGTTGGTACCACCCTAGCATATTCGAAGAATGTCGAAGTATAACTACGACAATCCACACCTATCATCCGATGAGTTAGGAACTTATTTGTCATTTGTTCCTTTTCATACTCAGGACAGAATTTTCTTTCTACAAGATTCTTAAATTCCTCCCAAGTCATAGCATAAGCCCTATTTCTTCCTTTAGCTTGTAACACAGTGTTCCACCATTCGAGTGCTCCTTCTTTGAACAGATTTGATGCGTACATGACCTGATCATCTTTGGCACACTTACTGATTGCAATTACTGCTTCGGTTTTCTCTAACCAACGCAGTGATGCAGTTGCCCCTTCATTGCCTGCAAATTCAGTGGGTTTACAAGCAAGGAATTCTTTGAAAGTGCAACCGGATGTTGCAGCTTTCAGTTTCTTAGGGAGCGGCGTGTGCTGGGATTCATTGTTATGATTATTGCCCCCATTTATACTGTTACTGAAGTTATCTTCAGAAGTACGTTTACTAGGAACGATATGTTGCGGTTCGATTGGACTTTTTACAGCAGCAACGAATGCTGGAATAGCATTGGATATCCCTTGAGCAACAATATTTTCAATATCTTGTCTAGTCATATATTGATCTCCTAGATGTTGCTCCGACTGATTAACCTCATTTACCGGTTCATTACCAATATTTGCCATCTGATAATATATATATAATTTTTATAAGTATTTGATAAATAGCAATTATACACAAATAATCAGACAATTTACAATACACGTATAGTCAAAACTATCGATTTCTCGATTTCATTTTATATCGGTTATAGTATGCATCAATACACACCAATATTTTACAAAGTTTTATTCGTAGTTATGTTACAGACTGATTTCATTATTTACACAACTATAGTTTTACTACCCTCCTATCTCTTGCCACTTGTCGTTCTAAAAACGCATTTCCCTTTCATCATATTTCCAGGCAATTTGTCCCCCTATCTCCCTGATTCTATTTTCTGCATCCATCAACTCTTCACCAAAATGACGAAGTTCCGCCATATTTTCGTTACTCATTGGTGGATTAGGTAGGGGTTCTGGATCGAATTGTGGAAAAAAGGAATAAGGGTCGTTGACAATATTTTGAAATTGCCAATCATTTGTCCACCATTCGTCCATTTCTACAGGTTGGGAGTGGACTATTGGTTCTGGGATTGCTGGTTCAAAGTTCATAGGGAGTGGATTTTCACTAGGATAGGTAAAAACATTCGTATTGACAGGTTTAATAGTTTCACAACTTGCCAATAGAAAATCTATTTCATCCTGAAAAGTTATTCCCTGGTTTTGGTTTGAGCTCTCTCCAATTTCTATCTGAGTTGGTCTAGAACCTTGTCCTACTTCCATTTCTATATCTTTAGAATATTCCTCAAATTGTTTCTCCATTTGCCTAAAATCTTTCTTGACTTCAGTTTCTATCTCTTGCTGTTTGGAATTTTCTTTAATTACAATTCCTTTTCCTTTTCCTAAAGGGTTGTTTATTTTAGGAAGTTTCGGGGCTGGCTTTTTCCTACGGATACGACTACCCCATACATAATTCTTTCTTTTCTTTCGTTTTGGCTTTGTCAAAGGTGGAGCATTGAATTCTACAGGTTGTTCCACATCAGCAAAGTATCCAATGAAATCTTGGGAAACTTCTACATTCACCGGGTAAAGATCGAGGTTCTGAAAGGCTTCAGATATCTCATTCATGCTGTGTAGCATATATGCAAAATGCACAAAAATACTAAGTTAAAACTTTGGAACAAAGTTTAACAAATAACCATCGAAGTTTTATTGCACACTATTTGTACAAAATAACAGATAAGAACATACTCGGATTTATTTATTTATTTACTGGGAAGTGCTATTACTAGACTTAGGGTTTTTAAAGATTTGCATGTTCTGCTACTGTAGCTAGCATATACAAATTTGCCCATTTCTCATCTAGCTTGTTTTCCCAAGTTGATTTATTGATTAATTCCTGGGTTTCCTTTTTAATCCTCTTTTCTCGATTTGCTTTTTACTTTTCTTAATAATCATACTCCTTTTTCTAGGAGAAAGCGGTTTCTCATATTGTGCTTTTCGCACAAATATTCCTTCTTCAGGAATTGTAGGGAGTCTTGAAGATTTGTTTTGGGATGAACTTCCCTCTTCGTAGACTGACCTATCTAATTTAAGATAGATATCTTGCAGCTTTTGCTTACCCATACTGTAACTAACACATAGTCAGTTTAATAAAACACATAATCACACAATAGTAATCAGGAAAAATTAAGTATCTCTAAATACTTAATTAGCTTAACTCAGTGGCTCTGATACCACCTCATTTCTGTCACGGCCCCCGACCCGGTTTGACCCGTTTCAGGAGCCGCGGGACAGAAATCCAGTGATATTTATTTATGTGATTTTAGCAGCGGAATTTGTATCATCAGGATCGTTTTAAAGCTAAAAACTTTTCCCGATTATTTTATTTCATAATTCGGGATAAAACCCTGATAATTTACAGTAACAAGATTTTACTGAGAAATCTTTATTTTTACAAAACATATTTCTTTATTTTATAATGAGCCACTACTTTAAGCCTGCACTGCTTCCCAGCACTTTTCCTGAATTACAATAGATCACCTGAAACATGTTTGAAAAAGGTTTTGTCAGCGGGGAAATACTGAGTGAATCATTCAGTTTACTAAAATGACTCATTTATTATAATTTACAGTATTAAGAGTTTTTACATATGTTTCTGATATCTACCAACTACCCACAGTATTTGTCACTCGACCGGATCTGTGACTGTGGTCATATCACCATTGGCTGCCCCAATGAATGACGTATATCACTTATTTTTAGGTTCGCCCACCTAATGTGATTAAAACAGTAGTAATGTGCACAATACCCCGCATACCGGCTGTAATTTGGTGATTACATAAACTTAATCACTGTAATTATAATTCTGAAATAATTTGGAGTATTGTAAAACATTTGATAAAAAGAGAATGACTCACATTGCAGATTTCACACAGACAGAATATGGTTTTAGCCTTGTGAACCTAATTTAATAATAATGCACACAAAACCGGGTTAGTGATCAATACAGCAGTTACGATAATTCACGAGATCAAATTCTCACAACGAATGACAAAGTGCGATACTTAAACATCCATCGATTTAACGACGAATGACAAAGTATCACCCTGATGTGGGCGGCACTTAAACATCCATTGGATATATTGATCAGTCGGAAAATGAATCGTAATAGCGATCGAGTGATTACCCTGTTTTGCGGCAGCAATTCAAGACTCGTGTGTGTTTAATTGTAATTCTATTGTAATATTTCGACGTACAGAAGGCTTTTGGCCGTCGTTTTAACTTCAGAAAGCTAGTGCCAATGTCTGCTATTTATAGTGATTTTTGAGACATGCTTACGGACCGTATGGCATTTCCCTTTACGGTCCGTAAAGGGTGCAGTCTAATTACCTAGGCTAGCTGGGTTCGGGACTAGCTTGTATGACTCACTCTAAATTCGAAATTCAATCTGTACAACGAGACATAAGGATAATTATCCACTAGGTGTTGCCCCCCCTTGAGTTTTAGGGGCCCTGATCCTGATTCCGATTATTCTGAAAATTTTAGGGTTAGTGCAGAATTACTTGGGTGTCTCAATTAGGGTTTCCTTATTAACCAATTATCATCCTAATTTATAGATTTTAATGAGAATTGTTACAGTACAAAACCAACATATATATTTTGTTAATCGTTAAAACATAGTTTGATATGTTATCTTCACAATCCAAAGCATAGTTTTAATATGTTATTTTCAAATCAAAACATAGTTTAATATGTTATTTATAAATCCAAGGAATACTTTTGATATACTACTGAAAACTTATTTATGTTACCAACTAAAGTATGGTTAATATACTATTTACTTAATGACTGGTTTTTGGTTAGTGTTTCGATAACGGGATGGGTGTAATATGATGAAAACATGGTAGATACGCCGCTGGTACTTCTTATATATATAAGTGTTTTCATCGCATTACATACCGTGGCGTTATTTAGTACACTTGGGTTATTGGTTTTGGAACTAAAATATATTTTAATATATTACTTATTAAACTTTCTTAAAAGCGAAGTATATTTTTATATATAAATCTTTTTATCAAAATATTGTTTTTCATACAATACATTTTATACAAACTCATTTTACTTAACTATTTAATTACCTATGTATTATTTTTTTGTATCACCTGATTTCTTATAAATTTTGGTATGATTTATAAAAGAAAACCTTTTTTTTAAGGATCATGACTACTTTTATTAAAACCTTTTCTTTAAACTTATAAGTCATGAATCCTAAATCAATAAAACCTATGTATCTCACATACATTTTTATGATGACGTACCTATTTTTACACATGTTTCAGGTGCTGCTCTGTGATGATTGATGATATATGCTACACTTAGGATGGACTCGTGCCTTAGCGACTTTAAAGCTTGAAAGATAATAGTTGTACTTATTTGATTTTATTAAACCAATGAGTTCATTTATTCAATAAAACAAAATTATATATCCCATGGTTGTGAAACAATGATTCTGTTACAACATTCCCCGATGTTTCCGCCACGTTTTGTTTTACGTGGTCGAGGTGTGACATAAATATCATCATCAAACATCATCAACTATGGTACCTGAAACACATGTGAAAATACGTCAGCATAAAAATGTCGGCGAGTACATAGGTTTTATGTGAGTGTCAGATTCATGGCTCGTTTTACATGTTGCAATACGTATTTAAAAACCTTGTTTTGAAAAGTATGGTATTGCGACATAATTAACCAACTCAAATCAAATTGGATATGATTTATAAAATCTCGTAGCCATGATTCTTAACTCAAAAACATTTGTTTTATGAAATCAAATTGTAAAACATATAGCAGAAACTCGTTAACAAAACTCGTATGGTTTATATTATTCAAAAAACATCATTGTGTGACATTGTTTCAAAATCGTTTACCCAGGTGATCTGGATAACACAATGATATATAATGTGTTAAAAGCAGTTATATATAGGAAGTACCAGCGGCGTATCCACCATGCTTTTAACACATTACACCCGCCCAGTTACCTAATCACTTCCTGATGTGTGTTGGTGTGTATATAATTTAGATATATAATTAAGCCCTTTTTACACCTTTAGCCAAGTTTTAAATTTATAAAACACGATATTTACTAACACTAAACACACATATGGGCAAGTGCACCCATCGTGGACGTAGTATAGTGTTGGTAAGATACCGAGGTCGTCCAAGGACACAAGAGCTTTTAATACCGGTTTATCCTCAACGTCTAATCAAATCAAAAAGTGAGAAAAATGTTTTTAAACTAAGAAAATAAAAACTAACTAAATGCTGAAAAATAAAAATAAAATAAAACAGATAGACAAGATGAATCACTTGGATCCGACTCGTGTATTAGTATAACCTTTGATTATTTTCGCACTTTTGCACTTGTTTAAGAGATCATCTTAGTTATTGTAGTAGGCCCCTCTTATGAAGGCGACGTTACCCTCAACCCAGTAGTTTGAGTCAGCAAGGATACAATCCTAAAGGGTCGGATTATTGGAAGATAATGAATTAAGTTATTAATGCAAATTATGGTAGGCCCCGCTTTTGGCGGTGACGTTACCCTCGGCTAAGTAGTCTGAGTCAGCAGGGATACGGTCCTAAATAGCCGGGTTATAGTATTAATAGTAGTTAACTTATGAGGGGGTCAAAGAGTTTGGATCCCCGCCATCCAATACCTATGGGCATTGAAGGAGATCCTACTAAATTTGACCCAGGTCCCAAGCAGGACCTCTAAACGCTGAACAAGGGCAAGACCCTTACCAAACCGTTCCCTTAACCCCCGACCAGGTAGCCAACATACCTCCATATAGACCGTGGAGATATGAATGGTGAAAATCTTTTATTTTATATAGACAGTAAAATAATGCCAAGACACCACGGACAAACGATAAGGAAAGATCACCTTCAACATAAGTAACTAGTTATTAAAGTCATTAATACAAAACCAAATAAAAAGTGCAAAAGATTAAAAATAAAAAGTATTATACTAAACACTTGTCTTCACCAAGTGATGTTAGAGACTTAGGCAAACATGACCTTGATTGTCAAGAACTCTTACGATCAATCTTGGAGCCCGAGACGACTCACACACTCTATGATGGACAATGGATGATGGTGGTGGATGATGGTGTTATGGTGGTGGTGGGTGGTGGATGAAGTGTGAGAGAGGTGGTGTGCCAAGGGATGGGATGGAATGAAACCAAGCACCCCTATTTATAGGCTGAACAGAAGGCTGGGCACGGCCCCGTGTCCGCTGGACACGCCCCCATGCTCGTCTGACAGTCTCTCTCCTCATTAATTGTAATTCGCAATTACAATTAATGCGCCTGCTGTACTTTCACCACGCCCCCGTGCTCACTGGACACGGCCCCGTGGTGGGCAATGGAAGCTTCTACAAGTTTGTCTTTTATGCTGCTTCTTGGGCACGGCCCCGTGCTGGCTGAGCACGGGGCGTGTTCAGGCTTCTGTTTTCTCTTCTTTGCTTTGGAGGATGCCGTTGAGGGTCCGGGCAGTCTACTTTTATTCCTTTTCTTGTATTTATGCTAGAATTAGTTGTCTTTTTGCTTGTTTTGTGAATTTGAGCTCATTTCATCCTGAAAATACAAAAGGAAGACAAAAACACTCTTTTTCCAACATTATTACTTAAAAAGGGTTAGTTTTATGCCTTAATTGATGTGATTTATATGTTGCATTTTACACACATCAAATACCCCCACACTTGAACTTTTGCTTGTCCTCAAGCAAAACTCTTTAAATGTGGCTTACACTCCGAAATGGAATAGGTAGAAGAGAATGTTTTTGGTTTGTCATAGAGTGTCGGGAATCCACAGATCTTTTTAGGTTTTATTTTTATTTATTCACAATCCTATTCGTTATGATTTATTGAGAACGTCTCATAGGATAAATTACCTATTTGGGCATAACATGCCTTTTTTAAAATTTTATTTATATACAAGTTCACATACCTCACGGGATAAATCACTCAACACTCGGCCGTAGGTGTATTTTTAGTGAATCACTCGAGAGCGGCATGGAACTCACGCCTTCCATAGGCTTGCCAAGCAATCAATCCTCCTCCTTTTTAACTTTATACCTTTGTAAATATCAAGAGGACTTTTTGGGTGAAGGGTTAGGCTTGGGTTAAAGGTGGGTGGTTGGGTTAGTGGTTAGTAAAAGGGCGAAAAGCGTAAAAAGCGTCGGTTTTCGAAAAATTTTTTAGTGACTTTTTATTTTGAAGTATTCCTCCAAACAAGCTTTTGTTTGTATAGCTTTGTTTGTTTTTAACTTCATCACACACACACACACACACACACACATATATATATATATATATATATTAGTCACATAAAAGAACGAGCTTGCGAAAGACCGAGCTTTGTTACTAAAATAAGGGGTGAAAAATAAAAAGGTTTTTGTTGGGTAAAAAGGGATTTAGGGTAATGAAATGAAAGGTTTAGGCTCAAAGGGGTTAACTAGGGGGATTTTGGGTAGGTGGCAAAAAAAATTGAAAAATAATGGTGTAGAAAGAAAAAATGGCTAGTCCTAATGCCTCCATCATTTACTTACTTGGGTTTAAGTTGGTAAGGACCGGGAATGAATCGACGTGGCAAGTTCTAGAGTTGTAAGAACCAAGCGGCTATTCACACAAGAAACGAAAAATGAGCATTTAGTCTAAAGATGTAAATTTGTATGCTCAATAAAGGCTCAAAACTCACTTTTGTGGGAATGGGTTTTTAATGTGATCAAGTATATATAATTAAATTTTAACTAGACTTGTTATGCCGTTTCATAATTTTCTTATGTTGGTTCTTGTTATCACGACGCTTTCGGTTGTAAATTTTTTTAAAAATATAACCTTATTAATCTTGTGATTCCCAACTTAAACTTTAGACAAGTAAAAATGAAAGGATTTTGAAAAAAATTTGGGTGTTTAGCGGTTCCAATAGAGTTTTGTGTAAGGCTTGTTGTTAGGACTTGCAAAATTTCAAAGTGTTAGCTTCCCCCCCTGTGACACCTCGGATTTTCCCGGATAACCTTTCGATGTAACTTATGTGTATATGTTATTAAATGAAAGTTTGTGAATCATCTTGATGTGCTACTTGTCGATAATGTGCACGTATTTTATGTATGTATAAATTTATGTGTATGTGTGCGTTTGTGTGGAGAGCCGAAACCACGAGACCAACTCGAGACCCCTTGGTCTCGAGTGAACAGTAAGCCAGTTGGGCCGGTTGGGGGTTTACAACCAAGGAGCCCAAATCGTACCCCACCTAGCCCACTCGAAACCCTATATAACCCGAATGGATGACCACCTTTCACACCTTTTACCATTTTGCAAACACTCTCCCTCATTCACTCTCTCCTTCACTAAAACCCCAAAACCCTAAGGTTCTAACATCACCCTCTCATCTCCTTCTCCCTCTCGGATCAACCGACAACAAGGAACTCGGCTTTCCATCTCGGATCAACGCACACACCCACCCGTTTAGAAGTTCATCCTCACACCTTAAGCCTAGCCGGTTAGTATTCTTTTTGGTTTGAATGTTAAAGAATGTTGTTGGTTTGTATGTTCATGAATAATGTGTCATCCGTTTCGTTATGATTGATTGGTAAAATAGTTGTTGTCCGATTGATGTTAAATGTGCGTAGGATGAACATTCATAATTGTGGTTGTTAAATGCATGTTTCGGGTCGAGTTTTAGGATTTTCAGGATAAATGTTGTTTTGATAACTAGTTTGTGTGCATTGATGTTGTCCGAGAAATATAAGGGTTTGGTTAGAGGGTTTTATGCATAGTTTTTGGGTTTGTATGATGATGAGTGTTGTTTGAATGTTGTTTGAATAATGATGAACATGATGAATGTCACTTGAATATTTCAAATATGCTAAGTTTGATCCGAATTGTGCAAATTTTAGACAAGAAAACATGTTAGTGGATATAGTACACAAATTACATGAAAATGCAATACCATTGGATAGTACACTGCACAGGTTCTAGAAGGATTCAGGTGCACGCAACGGCGGTTGCGAGTCGGAACCCTCGGTTGCGACTCGAAACCACATCAAGTCTTGTCGAGACCTCCCAGTTGCGAGTCGCAATCAACACGAGTCGAATCCGGTTGCGAGTCGAAACCACTGCTGCTAAGTCGGAACCGCTAGTTGCGAGTCGTAACCTCTGGTTGCGACTCGTAACCAAAACGTGATGGACCGAGACCTCGGTTGCGAGTCGTAACCTCGGTTGCGAGTCGCAACCACCCTTGTCTCGACTGGGCTATTTTGGTGTTATTGGGCTTTGACTGTTGGGTTTCTGTTGACTGGGCTACGTATTGTTGCTGCTGATTATATGTTAGGACTAACCCAATAACCCAACTGTTTGTGTATTCGCATGTTATACGTGTTTGCTATATGTATTGCCATACGTGTTCGATATGTGTTTACTTGTACCCGACTTGACCCATACTTGGTAACCATGCTAGGACATGGTGACCAACATACTTGACCGGGTAAAATATCTACCGAGCAACCCAAGGTGAGTTCACAACTTAAAAGCATGCGTCCCGGTGGTTTGGGACACGAGACTAGAACAAACCTATCCCCTTGTAAAGGGGATACCATTTACATTCCATCCCTAGTTACTGGGAACAAACTTACTTTACCTTCCCTTGTATTGGGAAACCTTTTAGTTAATTACTGTTTATACGGAATGCAACCAAACGGCACTAAACGCAACTCTATCACTCAAGTCCCTACTACATAATACCGATTAGTCGCCGGGGCCAGGCGAACGGGTTATTAGTTGATAGCGCTATTTAGGTTTTACCAACCTCACACCGTGCCATGGTATGGGATCGGTCGTGAACTAATGTACTCAGGCATCCGTCAATGATGATAGAACATTGACATCGGGGCATCCTGCGGAAACGCAAACGGTTACCTAGTGTTCGGTATTGGAAAAACAGTTTAGTCGCTAACTTTTGGGGTAGCTCCCCACGGCATGTATAAACGGATAAATTAACTGGTGAAACAAGTTTTTGGTAATTAAAACTGGACAACTAGTGAACTCACTCAGCATATTGTTGACCCCCCCCCCTTACTGCATGCTTTGCAGGTGGCCAGTGACTGGAGCAGCTGCTTGGGATGTGTAGTGGTCGTCTGCCCGTGTGTTGGGCATTTATCATGACTTACCTTATGAACATTGTTTAAAACTATTTATTTATGCTTCCGCTACTCATTACTGTTTGAACCTGAAACCTTAAACTCTGAACTTGATATTTGCTAATCTTATGGTTAGTAAGTATTATTTTTTTGTTATCAATTTAATTGGTCAGTATAATTGGTGGCTGGATCCTGGTCAGTCACGCCCTCGAAGCGGGTGTTATCCGTAGGTGGAATTTGGGGGTGTGACAGATTGGTATCAGAGCCATTGGTTATAGTGAACTTGGTTTTAAAAAGGAAAAAAAAAAATCTTTTTGAGAAAAACCAGACTATAACCCGTGACTCGTGACGACACTACACTCCAAGTGCAAGGCTCGACTTATCTGACCTCGTAGCTCGGACCCGTATTTACTTGCTTAATTGTCTTACGCTTTCTGCTTTACTATACGTACTAGTTTGCCTGATTAGATAGATACGCCTCCTCTCTTCTATCTCATTCTCGCTATGTTACGACACCACACTCATACTATGTTTTCTGGTTATGAAGACAATGAGTGGACGCGGACGAGGAAACGTCAACATGACTCAGGCTCAGTTCACTAACCTGCTCAACACGGTGGCTGCAGCTTTCGCAGCTCACCCTATAGGTAAGCTCGTTGTTTTAGGATGTTTAGATCCTACCGCCACATCGTCTTTTCGCCTCTAAACCTATTTCGCTTCACTCCTCACAACAGGTCAGCCTGCGCCTGTGCAACCACGTGTTTGTACCTTCAAGACCTTCATGGATTGCAAACCTCTTCCGTTCAGTGGCACTGAGGGTGCCATAGGCCTTCTGCACTGGATCGAGAAGGTCGAAGCTGTTTTTGCTGTCTGCGAGTGTCCCCCTGCTAATTGGGTGAAGTTTGCTACTGGTACTCTTGAGGGAAGCGCACTTTCATGGTGGAAGGCGCAAATTCAAATGCTTGGTTTGGAGACTGCTAACGCTACTGCATGGGAAGATTTTAAGGATATGATCAAGGAAGAATACTTTCACAGGGATGACATCCACAAACTCGAGGACGAGTACTATGAACTCAAGATGGTTGGGTCAGAGATTGAGACCTACACCAAGCTGTCCAACGACTATGCTGCTCTTTGTCCAAACATGTCCCGACCCATGTACCGAAGGATCGAATTGTACATCAAGGGTTTAGTCCCGGAAATCAGGAGCCACGTAACCTCGGCCAACCTCACTGCCATACAGCCCGTGGTTCGTCTTGCCCACAAACTCACCAACCAGGCTGTGGAAGAGGGCAGGTTGCCCAAAAGGATCAGTGCTGCGGAAGGAACTTCCAGTGATGGTAAACGAAAGTGGGATGGAAATCAGGGCAAAGATGCTAACTCTACTCAGGCCCCAGCTCAGCAAAGGAAAACTGACAACAACAAAGGCACTCAGCAACAGGGTGGCTACCGGGGAAGCTACCCTAAGTGCAACAAATGTAACAGACACCACAATGGGGCATGTAACAAGGGTCAGTGTCAGCGATGCCACAAGATGGGGCACGAAGCCAAGGATTGTAGAAGTCAGTTCCCAGCAAGGCAGAATCAGCAACAACCCCAACAGCAACAGCAGCAGGGAAACAACCGGGCATGTTTTAAATGTGGGGCAACAGGGCACATGCGAAAGGATTGCCCTGAGCTGAACCAGAATCGCAACAACAATCAGGGAGCTGGGAACAATGAGCAAAACAACAATGCTGGAAATGGTGCAAGGGGAAGAGCTTTTGTGATTGGAGCTGGAGAAGCGAGGAACGACCCCAACGTCGTGGCGGGTAAGTTCCTACTTGATGATCGTTATGTTTCTGTGTTATTTGATTCCGGTGCCGATGCCAGTTATGTATCCCTTCGCATTAGTAAGAAACTTAAGCACTCGCCTGCATTATTAAGTTCTAAGCACATCGTCGACATAGCTAATGGTAAGAACATCGAGGCCACGCACATGATCCACGACTGTGCCCTAGAATTGTCTGGTCACACGTTTAGTATCGATCTTTTCCCTGTCAAACTTGGAAGCTTCGATGTCGTCATTGGTATGGATTGGTTATCCAAACATCGCGCTGAGATCCTCTGTCAAGAGAAAGTAGTTCGTATACCTCGTCGTTCTGGCCAACCCCTCATCATCAAAGGCAACAGAGGTGGAGAAGTCACAGGCATTATCTCGCTCCTGAAAGCTCAGAAGTGTTTACAAAAGGGGCACACCGCTATCCTAGCACTTGTCACCGACACCCACGAAAAGGAAAAGAGGATTGAAGAATTCCCTGTAGTACGTGACTATCCCGAGGTATTTCCTGAGGAACTACCCGGACTCCCTCCCCACCGTCAGGTCGAATTCCAAATCGAGCTAGCTCCCGGAGCAGCACCCATAGCTCGTGCACCGTATCGTCTAGCCCCTGCAGAACTGAAGGAACTCTCTACGCAGCTACAGGAACTATTGGATAAAGGATTTATCCGTCCTAGTTCATCACCCTGGGGAGCCCCAGTACTCTTTGTCAAGAAGAAGGATGGCACATTCCGAATGTGCATCGACTATCGTGAGCTGAACAAGGTTACCATTAAGAATCGTTACCCTCTCCCGCGCATCGACGACCTATTCGATCAGCTGCAAGGATCGAGCTACTATTCTAAGATTGACCTGCGATCAGGCTATCATCAGCTGAGAGTTCGTAATGAAGACATCTCTAAGACTGCATTCAGGACTCGTTATGGTCATTACGAGTTCCTCGTCATGCCTTTTGGAATGACCAACGCGCCGACAGTATTCATGGATCTTATGAACCGCGTATGTAAGCCTTACCTCGACAAATTTGTGATTGTGTTTATCGACGACATCCTGATTTATTCGAAAAGTCAGGAGGAGCATGAACAACACCTACGCCTTATTCTGGAACTCCTTCGCAACGAGCAATTGTACGCCAAATTCTCGAAGTGTGACTTTTGGCTTCGAGAGGTCCACTTCCTTGGGCATGTGGTCAACAAGGACGGAATTCATGTTGACCCAGCTAAGATCGAATCGATAAAGAACTGGCCTACGCCTAAGACTCCCACTGAAGTTCGCCAATTCTTGGGATTGGCAGGTTACTACCGCAGATTCATTCAGGGATTCTCAAAGATTGCACAACCCCTCACGACTCTTACTCAGAAAGGTATCGCCTACAAGTGGAAGGAAGCACAGGAATCTGCTTTTCAGAGGCTTAAGGATAACCTCTGTAGCGCCCCTATTCTCTCGTTGCCTGAAGGCACTGACGACTTCGTAGTCTACTGCGATGCATCTATTCATGGGCTCGGTTGCGTGTTAATGCAACGCGAGAAAGTTATTGCCTACGCCTCTCGACAACTCAAGACGCACGAAAGGAACTACACAACGCATGACTTGGAACTGGGGGCAGTGGTTTTTGCTCTTAAGATATGGAGACATTACTTGTACGGTACCAAGTGCACTATTTACACCGATCACAGGAGTCTCGAGCATATCTTTAGGCAAAAGGAATTAAACATGCGACAACGTCGATGGGTCGAACTCTTGAATGACTACGAATGCGCCATCAAGTATCATCCGGGCAAGGCCAATGTCGTGGCAGACGCCCTCAGTCGAAAGGACACTATACCGAAGCGCGTGCGAGCATTGCAACTTACCATCCAGTCTAACCTCCCTACCCAGATCCGAAATGCTCAAGTTGAAGCATTGAAACCGGAAAACATCAGGGCTGAGTCTCTGCGAGGATCGAGGCAGCGGCTAGAACAGAAGGAAGACGGCGCTTACTATGTAACAGGGCGCATCTGGGTTCCACTCTTTGGAGATTTACGTGAACTCGTGATGGATGAAGCCCACAAATCCCGCTACTCCGTACATCCTGGTTCGGATAAGATGTACCACGACTTGAAGACTACGTATTGGTGGCCTGGTATGAAGGCCCACATAGCAGCATACGTCAGCAAATGTTTGACTTGCGCAAGAGTCAAGACAGAATACCAGAAGCCAGCAGGTCTACTTCAACAACCAGAAATCCCGAAATGGAAATGGGAGCAGATTTCCATGGATTTCGTTACAGGGCTACCTAGGTCTCAACGCGGAAATGATACTATTTGGGTAATAGTAGACCGATTGACCAAGTCCGCACACTTTCTGGCTATTAAGGAAACAGACAAGTTTTCTACCTTGGCGGAGGTTTACTTAAAGGAAGTAGTTTCGAGGCACGGAGTGCCAACCTAGATTATTTCCGACCGAGACGCTCGTTTTACTTCGGAACTGTGGCAAGCTATGCACAAATCCTTTGGCTCACGTTTGGACATGAGCACCGCTTATCACCCGCAAACGGATGGACAGTCTGAACGCACCATCCAAACCCTAGAGGACATGCTTAGAGCGTGTGTGATCGATTTTGGCAAGAACTGGGAGAAGCATCTACCGTTAGTAGAGTTCTCATACAACAACAGCTACCACACTAGTATTCAGGCAGCACCTTTTGAGGCATTGTACGGTCGTAAATGCCGGTCACCTCTCTGCTGGGCGGAAATCGGTGATAGTCAAATCACGGGCCCAGAGATGGTGGTAGATACAACGAAAAAGATTGCCCAGATCAGACAACGCATGGCGGCAGCTCGTGACCGTCAGAAGAGCTACGCTGATAAGCGTAGGAAACCATTGGAATTCCAGGTTGGTGACCGGGTTCTACTTAAAGTCTCACCCTGGAAGGGTGTGGTTCGCTTTGGTAAACGGGGCAAGCTTAATCCGCGTTATATCGGACCATTCGAAATTACCGAGAAGATCGGTAAGGTTGCTTATAGATTGAACCTGCCTGAAGAACTGAGTGCGGTACACAACGTTTTCCACGTATCCAATCTGAAGAAGTGTCTGTCAGATGAAACGCTCGTAATCCCTTTCAAGGAACTAACCATTGATGAACAGCTACACTTTACTGAGGAACCGATTGAGATCACGGATCGAGAAATCAAAATCCTCAAACGTAGCCAGATACCTCTTGTACGAGTCCGTTGGAACTCGCGACGTGGCCCAGAGTATACCTGGGAGCGGGAAGACCAGATGAAGCACAAGTATCCCCAGTTGTTCCCAAACGAAAACCCCAGCACTGAAGCTACAACCGAATTTCGGGACGAAATTCCAAACTAACGGGGGGATGATGTGACACCCCGTTGAAACGCTTTCACTTACGCTAGCTTGACAGTGGCTGCCTTAACTTTCGGGACGAAAGTTCCTAAAACTTGGGGATAATGTGACACCTCGGATTTTCCCGGATAACCTTTCGATGTAACTTATGTGTATATGTTATTAAATGAAAGTTTGTGAATCATCTTGATGTGCTACTTGTCGATAATGTGCACGTATTTTATGTATGTATAAATTTATGTGTATGTGTGCGTTTGTGTGGAGAGCCGAAACCACGAGACCAACTCGAGACCCCTTGGTCTCGAGTGAACAGTAAGCCAGTTGGGCCGGTTGGGGGTTTACAACCAAGGAGCCCAAATCGTACCCCACCTAGCCCACTCGAAACCCTATATAACCCGAATGGATGACCACCTTTCACACCTTTTACCATTTTGCAAACACTCTCCCTCATTCACTCTCTCCTTCACTAAAACCCCAAAACCCTAAGGTTCTAACATCACCCTCTCATCTCCTTCTCCCTCTCGGATCAACCGACAACAAGGAACTCGGCTTTCCATCTCGGATCAACGCACACACCCACCCGTTTAGAAGTTCATCCTCACACCTTAAGCCTAGCCGGTTAGTATTCGTTTTGGTTTGAATGTTAAAGAATGTTGTTGGTTTGTATGTTCATGAATAATGTGTCATCCGTTTCGTTATGATTGATTGGTGAAATAGTTGTTGTCCGATTGATGTTAAATGTGCGTAGGATGAACATTCATAATTGTGGTTGTTAAATGCATGTTTCGGGTCGAGTTTTAGGATTTTCAGGATAAATGTTGTTTTGATAACTTGTTTGTGTGCATTGATGTTGTCCGAGAAATATAAGGGTTTGGTTAGAGGGTTTTATGCATAGTTTTTGGGTTTGTATGATGATGAGTGTTGTTTGAATGTTGTTTGAATAATGATGAACATGATGAATGTCACTTGAATATTTCAAATATGCTAAGTTTGATCCGAATTGTGCAAATTTTAGACAAGAAAACATGTTAGTGGATATAGTACACAAATTACATGAAAATGCAATACCATTGGATAGTACACTGCACAGGTTCTAGAAGGATTCAGGTGCACGCAACGGCGGTTGCGAGTCGGAACCCTCGGTTGCGACTCGAAACCACATCAAGTCTTGTCGAGACCTCCCAGTTGCGAGTCGCAATCAACACGAGTCGAATCCGGTTGCGAGTCGAAACCACTGCTGCTAAGTCGGAACCGCTAGTTGCGAGTCGTAACCTCTGGTTGCGACTCGTAACCAAAACGTGATGGACCGAGACCTCGGTTGCGAGTCGTAACCTCGGTTGCGAGTCGCAACCACCCTTGTCTCGACTGGGCTATTTTGGTGTTATTGGGCTTTGACTGTTGGGTTTCTGTTGACTGGGCTACGTATTGTTGCTGCTGATTATATGTTAGGACTAACCCAATAACCCAACTGTTTGTGTATTCGCATGTTATACGTGTTTGCTATATGTATTGCCATACGTGTTCGATATGTGTTTACTTGTACCCGACTTGACCCATACTTGGTAACCATGCTAGGACGTGGTGACCAACATACTTGACCGGGTAAAATATCTACCGAGCAACCCAAGGTGAGTTCACAACTTAAAAGCATGCGTCCCGGTGGTTTGGGACACGAGACTAGAACAAACCTATCCCCTTGTAAAGGGGATACCATTTACATTCCATCCCTAGTTACTGGGAACAAACTTACTTTACCTTCCCTTGTATTGGGAAACCTTTTAGTTAATTACTGTTTATACGGAATGCAACCAAACGGCACTAAACGCAACTCTATCACTCAAGTCCCTACTACATAATACCGATTAGTCGCCGGGGCCAGGCGAACGGGTTATTAGTTGATAGCGCTATTTAGGTTTTACCAACCTCACACCGTGCCATGGTATGGGATCGGTCGTGAACTAATGTACTCAGGCATCCGTCAATGATGATAGAACATTGACATCGGGGCATCCTGCGGAAACGCAAACGGTTACCTAGTGTTCGGTATTGGAAAAACAGTTTAGTCGCTAACTTTTGGGGTAGCTCCCCACGGCATGTATAAACGGATAAATTAACTGGTGAAACAAGTTTTTGGTAATTAAAACTGGACAACTAGTGAACTCACTCAGCATATTGTTGACCCCCCCCCCCTTACTGCATGCTTTGCAGGTGGCCAGTCACTGGAGCAGCTGCTTGGGATGTGTAGTGGTCGTCTGCCCGTGTGTTGGGCATTTATCATGACTTACCTTATGAACATTGTTTAAAACTATTTATTTATGCTTCCGCTACTCATTACTGTTTGAACCTGAAACCTTAAACTCTGAACTTGATATTTGCTAATCTTATGGTTAGTAAGTATTATTTTTTTGCTATCAATTTAATTGGTCAGTATAATTGGTGGCTGGATCCTGGTCAGTCACGCCCTCGAAGCGGGTGTTATCCGTAGGTGGAATTTGGGGGTGTGACACCCCCACACTTAAATTACACATTGTCCTCAATGTGTCCCAAAAATAGATTTTTAGGTTGATTGGATGTATGGTGTGGTGTTAAAAAGCAAAGATTTATGTTACTGGCAGCCTGGACACGGCCCCGTGGTGACCGGGCACGGCCCCGTGGTCAGGTGCCAGTAACAGAAATTAAAGAAATGAGACAGAAGCCTGGATACGGGGGCGTGTCTGGTGAACACGGCCCGTGTCCAGTTACCTGAACTGGGCGTTTTTCTGCAGGTGATATTTAACCTCTGGTGCAAGAGGTTAATTTCTTGGAAGCTACTTTCGAGTCCCACCGTAAGATCGTTAATACGGTCAATCAGGACCTCCTCTACTGACGTCATTTCGTCGAGAGCTTCCCTTAATGCTATCACATAGTGCACAAGCGTAGCTTCAACGGAGGGCCTTCTTCCCCTTCGACTGTTTGATGAATGAACGGATGATGTTTCGCTGTTTTTACTCGCCATTCTACGAAAAATAAACCGAAAAACAGTTTATGTGATGAAACAGTATCTGGACACGGCCCCGTGCTCATTGAGCACGGCCCCGTGTTCATCTTTCTGCAGAATTTTGAAGCAAGGAATCTTGGGCTTTTAAGTTATTTTCTGAATTTATGTAGGCTTTTTGGACATTAATAACTTTAAACAATGTTACACAACATGTTTTTACCAAGATTCCATGAACAAAACTCATTGTTTCCTACCACAAAGGTTGAAGAATTCAAACTTTTGATGGTAGTTCTTCGAGAAACATGAAAAAGAAGGAAATGGCTAGAAGAGGAAAGGACAAGATGGGTTGTTGGAACCTTCTTTTAGACTTACCTAGGATTGTTTGAGAGAAGATTCCTTCAAATCTCTGTCCCAAGTTGGTCCAAATGTGCAGAATTCTTGGCTGCATTTATAGAAAACGACAGCCTTCTGGACACGGCCCCGTGTTCGCTGGACACGGCCCCGTGTGCAGATGAAATTCTGACACAGTTTGTCTGTATTCTGACGTTCTGATCAGAAGAGAATCTTTTGGTGAACACGGGGGCGTCTTGGCTGGACACGGCCCCGTGTCGAATGGTCTCTATATTTTTATGAAGTTGTCTAGTTTTTTTATGGAACTTATCTGTTATCGGGTGGCTCTTGGTTGGTTGGGACAACCCCAAAGTGCCTAAGATACCTTAATTGTCCTATACTAAGGCGAGAACGCAAGAGGTTATCGGTGAGGGTAATTCCTATTTTCATTCTAGGTGGACAAGTCCAACCCTTTTCCGGGCTCTCGTTAAAGAAGGTGTATGCCGAATCGCTCAGGTCTATGTATGCATCGAACGAAGTCGATGGAGAGTCCTTCACGGCACAATCGGCATGGGGACGACTATCGTCCAAGTCTTTTCTAGGTATGAAGGTATTTTCGGGAGCAACAAGGTTGTCGGAATGCGGTTCCAACATTTCCTCATGGTCATCGTCTTGGGGTGGATCAATAAAATCCTTCCTAAGTTCCTTTGACCAATTTAGAATTAGTTCTTCTAGTTGAAATAACTCGTCAAGGAGCATTTCCCCTAGAATATCTGGCTGGGCGCATTCGAGGGAGAGATAGTGCTTATTTTTACTTTGGCCCCTCTTAAGGTTATAAGGAATCGGTGGGTCTATATAGTGGGGCCTATAATTTAGAAAATAACATTTTAGTTCTTCATGTTCGCCTCCACATAATCGACACCACGTACCATAAGAGTTCCGAAAGTAAAAAGAATTACTATCACTCATGTTTGTGTCAGAAATTACCAACCGCCGGGATCTAACGGTTCTGTTCTCAGTAAGAGAATCTTGGGCACGGGGGCGTGTTGAGTGGACACGGCCCCGTGTTCAGCTTACTGTCTGACTTAAAACAGGATTGCCAGTTCCAATAATTGAGCACGGGGGAGTGTTCAGCGGGCACGGCCCGTGCTGAGCTCTGCAGAAGCTGAAAAACTAAGAAAAATCCTAAAAATTAAAAAGAAAAATAAAAATATGATTAGGCCGTTGATTCCTAACTTTCTTAAAATCCTTGTGTCCCCGGCAACGGCGCCAAAAACTTGATGTGTGTTGGTGTGTATATAATTTAGATATATAATTAAGCCCTTTTTACACCTTTAGCCAAGTTTTAAATTTATAAAACACGATATTTACTAACACTAAACACACATATGGGCAAGTGCACCCATCGTGGACGTAGTATAGTGTTGGTAAGATACCGAGGTCGTCCAAGGACACAAGAGCTTTTAATACCGGTTTATCCTCAACGTCTAATCAAATCAAAAAGTGAGAAAAATGTTGTTAAACTAAGAAAATAAAAACTAACTAAATGCTGAAAAATAAAAATAAAATAAAACAGATAGACAAGATGAATCACTTGGATCCGACTCGTGTATTAGTATAACCTTTGATTATTTTCGCACTTTTGCACTTGTTTAAGAGATCATCTTAGTTATTGTAGTAGGCCCCTCTTTCGAAGGCAACGTTACCCTCAACCCAGTAGTTTGAGTCAGCAAGGATACAATCCTAAAGGGTCGGATTATTGGAAGATAATGAATTAAGTTATTAATGCAAATTATGGTAGGCCCCGCTTTTGGCGGTGACGTTGCCCTCGGCTAAGTAGTCTGAGTCAGCAGGGATACAGTCCTAAATAGCCGGGTTATAGTATTAATAGTAGTTAACTTATGAGGGGGTCAAAGAGTTTGGATCCCCGCCATCCAATACCTATGGGCATTGAAGGAGATCCTACTAAATTTGACTCAGGTCCCAAGCAGGACCTCTAAACGCTGAACAAGGGCAAGACCCTTACCAAACCGTTCCCTTAACCCCCGACCAGGTAGCCAACATACCTCCATATAGACCGTGGAGATATGAATGGTGAAAATCTTTTATTTTATATAGACAGTAAAATAATGCCAAGACACCACGGACAAACGATAAGGAAAGATCACCTTCAACATAAGTAACTAGTTATTAAAGTCATTAATACAAAACCAAATAAAAAGTGCAAAAGATTAAAAATAAAAAGTATTATACTAAACACTTGTCTTCACCAAGTGATGTAAGAGACTTAGGCAAACATGGCCTTGATTGTCAAGAACTCTTACGATCAATCTTGGAACCCGAGACGACTCACACACTCTATGATGGACAATGGATGATGGTGGTGGATGATGGTGTTATGGTGGTGGTGGGTGGTGGATGAAGTGTGAGAGAGGTGGTGTGCCAAGGGATGAGATGGAATGAAACCAAGCACCCCTATTTATAGGCTAAACAGAAGGCTGGGCACGGCCCCGTGTCCGCTGAACACGCCCCCGTGCCCGTCTGACAGTCTCTCTCCTCATTAATTGTAATTCGCAATTACAATTAATGCGCCTGCTGTACTTTCACCACGCCCCCGTGCTCACTGGACACGGCCCCGTGGTGGGCAATGGAAGCTTCTACAAGTTTGTCTTTTATGCTGCTTCTTGGGCACGGCCCCGTGCTGGCTGAGCACGGGGCGTGTTCAGGCTTCTGTTTTCTCTTCTTTGCTTTGGAGGATGCCGTTGAGGGTCCGGGCAGTCTACTTTTATTCCTTTTCTTGTATTTATGCTAGAATTAGTTGTCTTTTTGCTTGTTTTGTGAATTTGAGCTCATTTCATCCTGAAAATACAAAAGGAAGACAAAAACACTCTTTTTCCAACATTATTACTTAAAAAGGGTTAGTTTTATGCCTTAATTGATGTGATTTATATGTTGCATTTTACACACATCACTTCCCTAACCCAATGGTTCAAACAGTTACAAATGGTTCACATACATCAAACGATTATAAATGGTTCACATACATCCAACGATTACAAATGGTTCACATACATCAAATGGTTACAAATGGTTTACATACAACAAACGATTACAAATGGTTCACATACATCCAACGATTCCAAATGGTTCACATACATCCAATTAGTACAAATGGTTCACATACATCCAACGATTACAAATGGTTCTCATACATCAAACGATTACAAATGGTTCAAAAAGTAAAACAATTATGCTAGCATGTTAAGTGAACATACATAGCAAAACATAATGAAATCATGTACTAATAGTGTACTAATGAACATAGCAAGTATATGATATGAAAACATGGAAAACACGAAAGTAACAAGTAGGCACATGTGTTGCACCCCAAAACAGTTTGAAAACAGTAAAAGAGGGGACTATGTACTCACTTGAGGGTGCTTAAAAGTCTTGAACAACAACCAAGCAAAGCTAGAGGGATCACAGAATCAAACGACACCAAATATAGGTAACTATGTAAATAAACCGGACCTAAATCGAAAGATCGGATAGAATGAGGTATCGTAAACCAAATGAGTGTGGGGACTCACATGATATGGTTTAACAAGGCCTACATACTAAAAGGAAACCTATCCTAAGTGCTTATGACTCATTATGACCCGTTTAGGTAGCTTAAGCTACTTTAACGCGTCGTTCGCGTTAAACGCGTTCGGCCCGCCTAACTAGTCCTATGACAAGTAATATATGCCTTAACATGTCTAATCATGTTACCTAATCAGTTTAGATGTGAAAATTTAGGTTGCATATGCTTAAAATGAATTTATACGTAAAAAGGGCATTTTGGTCATTTACCTAAGGCATATAAACTACCTATCATACAACTACTTAAATGAAGTGACCATAAGGTATAACCTCGAAAGGTTATTCCCTATACAACTATGGTCACTAAACATGTTTGGTCAGATCCTAATGATCGACCAAACGGGTCTAGTTCGAAAGTCTAAGCGGTTGTTTAGACCGCTTGACTTACGACTCTACACAAGCACTAAACTAAAAGTGACGAGCTAAACATGCTAAAACATGTTTAACGAAGTTAGAAAACAGGTTTGGTATCAAAACAAACGGTTTTGATACCTAAAAGTAGTTTGGTTACAAAATACGCAAGAATACGCATTTTGGCCGTAACTACGACTCGCCACTATGCCTAGATAACGTGGTAATCAGTAGGTATAGTCATAAGAAACTAAAACCATCGTGATTACGCTCACGTTACGAAGTTCAAACAAACTTCGTATTGACCATAAACTGGTCAATGCAGAAAGTCAAACAAAGTTTGACTTTCACGCTAAAAATGCATGGAAGAACGAAAGAGGACTTACAAAAAGTCCAAGGAGGTTTGATCCAATTTATTCTCAGGTATGAAGTGCAAGACTTCAACTTAGAGAATGAAAATCAGATCAATTGTGAGTTTGAGAGCAAAGGGGGTGGGGTTTATATAGTTTTTGCACAACCGTTAAGATCGTTCATCGTAAAACGAGCTTCGATCTCATCCATACACATGTGCCCATGGTTTTATGAAACCATGGGAGCCCCTGTAGGATCCTTTTCTGACCCAAACGAGTCGATCTGAAGAGCTTTTGCTCAATACGAAAGGTGGAAACAGTCGTATCAAGTCAATTCAGTTAGAATATCCCTTTAAACTGTCTTTTGATTGATTTGACAAAGAATTACAGCGAGACAACACTTCGGCAGCACTTCGGTACACGAGCTGGAAAGTTACAAATGAAATCAAGGCACCACTATATATAGGCCTACTAATTTCGCATGGAATTCCCAAACGAAATTAGATTTCATGCGAAATCTGATTTCGTGCGGAATTACATCTTAATTTCGTCCGAAATTAACAATGTGTAATTTCGTGCGAAATTACCACCACACCCATTTTGACAAATTTCTCGAACTACGTGCCCTGATCTATCTAATACAAACAAGACTCGATATAAGACGAAGTCGACAGATGTATGCACCAACAGACTCCCCCTCGGATGTTGACGAAGTCTTCGATGTGTCGAGTCTTTGATCTTCAGTCTTTATCAGTCCTCTCGAACTCTTTAGAAGTATCTAACAGTGTAAAACATCCTCAATCTCTTCTCTCTTCTTCTCTATGACTCCCAGAGTCGTGATCCTAGCTCTATTTTCTTTCTTTCACCAAGATCTCGACTTAGCTCTTCTCTAACTATCATCCCAAGATCTGTAGCTGACTCTTACATTCTCTTGATTAGATCTCTTGATTCCTTAAGTTCATCAGCATCATCAGCATGCGTAAACTTCAGTTCCAAGATCAGAATCTGGCTTTATTCATCTACAAACTCCCTATCGTTAACAGATTCCCCCTTTACTTGTGCTCGGGATCGTGGTCTGGCCTCCACAGGATCAGGATCGTAACCTGGCTCCCATCCTGCTCAGAATCAAACCCTGGCTCCTCAGGAATCGAAAATCTGGCGTACCTGCACATCCTCTACCTCAAATAAATTTCACAACTTTAATTTTTGACAAACTTATGCTCTCTGCAAACCACTTGTAGAAGATGATTTCACTCAATGAAATTAAAACCACTTGCAGGTAAAGATCAATCACGAAATGATTTTACAATGTTAATCTCTGATGAACCACTTGCAAAAATATAATGATTTAACATTTAAAAGCTTCTGATGACCATTTATAAACAAAACATTCAAATCTTTTCATTATATATAGACTTCCTTTCACAAAATGTTCATCATGTTTAGCACTTGGAATTTTGAAAATCAGCTTTTCAAACAACAGTTGTCGAAAATAAGATGAAATAAAATCTTTTTGGATTTTTCAAAGTTCTATGCTAAAACACTCTGAAAATCTTTTTGTAGGATCGGATTCTGACCCGAACGAGTCAATCAGAGGAGTTTGATCAGATACAGGTGCGGAAAACAAGTACCTGACGTAGAAACAGCTAGATATCTTCTTAAATCTCTTTTCTGATTAATTTGACAACTTTTACATTCAGTTCTCACACCGACAGCACCTCGGTATGGAATCCGGAAAGTTACAAATGAGGTCCTCTTTTGTGGTATATATAGGTGAGTAGGTCCCCTTATACGGACATATCCGTATAAGCGGACCTAACGTAAAAGCGGACCTACTATGTCCGTAAAAGCGGAGGATCTCCTATGTCCGTATAAGCGGACCTCCTCTCTAAAACACATAAACTCTCAAGTTTTCTCGTAAAACGTGCCCTAATCTATACATTACAATGAAAGACTCGATCTAAGACGAAATCAATAGATGTAGTGCACCAACAGACTCCCCCTCAGATGTTGATGGAGTCGACTATCGAGTCACAGCAATGCTGTGTCTTCACATCTACAGTCTTGATCAGTCTCTGGGCTTTTCTTTCTCTCTATCTTCAGACTCCCCCTCTCGATTTACTGGTATTCCTTTGTTCTTCAGTAACATATTTAGGATCGTTGTCTGGCTTTCCGTCTAACAGCTTCTCATCTTATCCTACAAAAGCTCTACCTCAAAGTAAATTTTTTCACATATATATTTCAAACATATAACCCTGCACCAATTCAGACTCTCCTTCAAAACAAACACAGATTTTGATGAACCACTTGAAAGGTTAGATTATGAAAACATTTAATTTCACACAAACACTCCCCCTCAAATATTGCTCATCATGTTTAGCACTCGGAATTTTGAAAATCAGCTGTTCAACATCAGTTGTCGAAAATCTTTTTGACTTTTTCAAAAATTTATGCTAAAACACACTGAAAATCTTTTTGGATTTTGAAATAAAGAAACCTGTAATGCAGTAAAGAAAATATTTACAGACAATATTTTTGTGAGTTCGTGTAAGAGGATCATATCAGTTTATGAGACATGTCACTAACACCATTATGCTTGATTGCATTTTCAGTTCAAAACAATTCACCTAGATTGTCAGTATATCGGTCCACTGAAATTTTCACACAAAGTTCAATTGATCCGAGATACGATATTAATGTCTTAAGAACTTAAACTTATCCGTGTGTCCCACTACTTGAATATACTCCCGTATCCAGATCCCAATATTTAGTCTTACAGGTGAGTATACCACAGATGATATTTGTTCAGGGGTTAAATGCGAAACCGTGAGAGCTCAGGTCAGAACTTTCGTTCAGCAGAGAGATGACGGCTCGACTTTTGGTATGTCCCCTCTAGAGGATCTTTTTATTTCAACAGCAGCGACTATCAATTTTATTGTATCATCAGCATGCTGAGGGCGAAGCTATGTTTCAAGCTTTTGCGGAAAGCATTATCCGGGGACTAGGTCAGTACTTCCATACAGCAGAAGTCCCGGGATAATACCCCAGATATCACTGAGCATAAAGACCTAGTATCTCAGAATAAGGGACCTTTCAAACAAGATTTCAGTGGTTACCTATATATCCAAGTTTGTGTTAACCCACAGAACAAGCAAGTTTGAAATTTAGTTTATATCTCGTCACAATTTACTAAATGTGTAAAAACCTACTGGCACATCCTCAGTGAGATGGTTTATCACATTTTATCTTTACATTTCTTTAGCATGTTGTGACAGCCTACTGATGTACTATCATTTCCTCTTTTCACAACGAAACTCATTTTTGATTTTTATCATGTTTTTGTCTTTTTCAAATTTTCTAATGTTTTTGGATTTTCTGAAATTTCCCTACTCCCCCTAAAATGCAAACACATTTCAAAGAAAATTTGAAAACTTCTAGACTCTTGACCCACTAGAAACATGAAAAGTAAAACAAACTGTACAGAAACTTGACAACTGACATCGAATCACATCAAATCGCCATTCACTAGGCATAAACAATCTGAACTCCCCCTTTCAACAAACCATTTTCTCATTTAGATCTCAAAACACTTAAGTTTGTTTTAATCGAAATGATTTTTCCGGAAAATGAGTTTGTGTTTTCCACTTTTAAGTTTACCACTTATGAAGCATGGGGATATGGTTCATCATCTTGTTTATCAATCTCATATGAATAGTAAATCAAGTACAACTTAATGTCCCTGATTTACCATTTGCAGTTCAGAATCACTGTACCACTTGTAAATGTAACCTCTTCAAAGTATAACCACAAATACCACTTTTAGATCAAAAAATACCCCTTGTAGGTTTTACTGTACGAATAAGACATCTACAGAAACCTTTTTACCACTTGTCGAATAAGACAGAAAGATGTCGATTCCTGCTTCTCAATTACCAACCTGGAAGCTCCGGCGTAGTCCTTTAACCTGTAAAATTCAAACACTATTCAAATTCTTTCAAACAAACTTTTCAAACACTAGAATGATGCCGATTCCTGATCCACGAAATAAACTTGGGATCTCCGGCATAGTCCTTTGACAATCATGGAAAACAAACTTCCATCCAAGTCTTTTCAGACTTGATGGATTTCAACTCTTGCGCAGTAGGGTTATATGTCGCCTTTTTAGTTGCATAAAAATCTTTAACCCCCTTTGCCCTTCCACTTAACATTTTCCCAAATATCTTTTTAACATTCCCGTTGAATGTTTTCTCGACATCAAAATCTTTTTTCTCATTGTAAAACTGATTTGAAATCTCAGTTTTTCCCACTTTCTTTTTAACTTCTTCAAATTTCAGTGATGGAAACTCCTCATCATTCACATAAATTTTCTCCTCAACCTGTGGCTCTTCTGGCTTTGTGGAACCAGATTCATCGCCGACATTCACATCAACCTTTTTAGCAACCCACACTTGGTTGTCATTCTATTTCCTTTTATAAAAATTCTTTTTCGAACACTCACCAACCTCATATTTTGAATTTTCAAAAATTTTAAGTCTATTGGTTGGTGGTTCAACATCAACAACTTTGTCTTTTAATTTCTGAGAAACTCCCTGTTTTGTTTTTGCATTTGTCGAACAGTTCCATGCAATATGACCAACTTCATTGCATCGATAACAGGTACGAGTCTCTCTTTGATAAAACACTTCAGTTCCATTCTTCTTTCACTCAGCAAGAAACTCTTGGTTTGACTGTCTCCAGAATGGTTTCTTCTGTTCTTCATCTGAGCTTCCACCTGACACAAATTCTGTTTTTGTTTTAGAATTTTTATCATTTTTATAATTTTCTGGTGGAACAAAGCCTAAACCTTTCTTTTTGTAGCTACGATTTTGGTTAGGTTTCTTTTGAAAACTAAAACCAGAATTGTAACCCTTTTTCTTGTTTAGGCGTTGTTGAACTCTTGAAGAGTACTTTTTAGGTTTTTCAGTAAGATTTAAATCTTTTATTTCAGAAATATTGATTTCTGTCATTTTGAAAACCTTTTTGATCATATCAAAACGAACACTTCTTATGGGAAACTCTTTGTTGTAATATAATTTGTTAGAACCATTCAAAGTATAAACAACTTCGAATGTTTCATCATTCAAATTTGACTTTGATAACAAAAATTCTAAACTATAAGACCGTTTGACCGACGAATTTGGACTGTTGACTGACGAATTTGACCCTCCAGACTCAGATTTCGACTCGGACTCCTCATCAGTATCCAACACCTGATCGACCACCTTTTTAATTAACTCAGACTCATGATCGGTATCGGACGAGGTAAACGTGATATCAATGTTATCTGGTAAAACGTCAGTTGTGTCGGTTTTTAACTTTATATTGACTGCTTTCTCAAGTTGCTCCTCGTTTGGTTTCCTAGGAGAATACGCATCCCAAATTGGAGGCGGACACTTGTTATAGCTAACAGTCGGTTTCTTACCACAGTCTTTCTTCTTCTTTGGCTTCTCGTCTTGAAAAGCTTCCAATCCTGCAACAGTTGGGTAAACACGATCAATGAGATAATCAGGAGTAGAATAGCTTAACAATAACCGCCTAATTCTCTCATTTTCGATCTTTTCAGTTTCCAACTCTTGCTTCCATTTGGCACTCTCTTCAATGTAGAAATTGATCGCTTTTTGTTTTGACATCAAAGTTGCATTCATCATTGTCAGTGCCTGTTCTCTTTCTGAGTTTGTCGTTTGGAGACCAGTTACTGTTTTGTTCAAGACATCGTACGATTCTTTCACATAATTAAGGTTGAACAGTAACTGCTCCTTCTTCTTCTCGTACTCAGCTATAATGTCGTCTTTTGTTGCACATTCCTTGCAGGCTTCCAAACACTTCTTACAAGGCTTGACGACTTCAACAATCTTCTCAACCTCGATTGTTTTCACAACTTCAATCACCTTTTCTACTCCGATCACCTTTTCTTCTTCTTTCTCAACCTCGGTAATTTTTTCAGCAACACTTTCAACATTCTGAACATCATCTTCAGATTCTTTCTGTTGTTCTCTAGCAGCTCTTTTCTCCTTTAGTTTCTCCATGCGATCTGCAAAATAAACATGAAAACTTTTAGGAGAAAGATGAGTTTCAGCAACATTTATATATTTTTCTTCTTCATCATCACTGCTTTTGTCAACCGGTAATTGATCAAACTCTACAAATTTTTCAGAATCAGCATCTGATACACCAGAATCAGATGGTGTTTGATCAAATACAACTTCCTTTTCTAAAGTAACATCATTCTGTATACTCTCATCTGAACTCTCTGAAACCTCCCCAGATCTTTCTGAAAGTTCATCAACACTTTCTGTATTTTCTTCAGAACTATAAGAACTTTCATCAGAAGCAACCGATTTGACAGTTTCACCGATAGACTTCATCCAGGTGGCAAACATGTCTGGCTCCCTCATAATCTTGGCAATGAAAGCTTTAAACTCTCCCTTCTCATCCACAAACATATCCCAACTAAAACCTTCTGGTAGTTTCTCATCATCTTGATCGATTATGCGTGCTGCTTTGCCTTCAGATGATATGTAATCACTCCAGCTGAAATCTACCAAACATGCTCTCTTGGGATCTTCAATCTTTCTCCCATGAGCCGTCTGTGGTTCTTGAGATTGACCAACTTGTTGATAGATAGCTTTGCGGTAGTAATCATCTTTTCCAAATGGATTCTGTGCTCCGCTAGCTTCTCTTCCCTTGCACTCCCGCTTGAAATGGCCTTTCTCCCTGCACCGAAAACAAGTAACTTTAGATTTATCAAAACCTAAAGTAGATACATGAGCATCAAGAAAGTCATTTCTCCCGGTGATGGTTTTGAACTTCTCAGCACGTCGAAGAACACTTGCAAGACACCATTTGATATCCATGAGTTCCATCTCTTTGGCGTCTATCTGATCGTAATCCTCTTTGGTGAGCATAGGATTTCCGATCCGACCAGCAACTAGACCTTCATAGGACAGCAGAACAGAACCCAGAAGTGCCATGTGGTCTTTCGCAGTGTCTTCGGAGAAGCTTTGACCTTTTGGAAGGTTGAGAGCTATGTTGCATTGAATCACATATCCATTCCCTGTCTTTGTACTCTAAGACTGAAAACTTGTGTTTGTCTCTTTAGGATTTACACTCGGAAATGATGAAAACCCGCTGCTACTATTGTTTGAACCCTGATCAGCTTTGTCTAATGAATCCCAGCACTGAATGCAGTTTGTATTTTCGGACTTCTCTCAGACTTAGTGGCTGAAATGCTACCCCTGTAGTACATTTTCACATCTTGTTGACCACTTGGACTATTCATCCTGGTGATCTTTTGCCGTTCCAGATTCTGAGCCTCTAATTTTTCGATAAACTGTCCAATTGTCAGTCCGTCATAAACACCCGTGTTTTTCAATATCTTCAAATACGTTCCCCACTCCTTCTGAGGTAACGCAGCAGCCAACTTATCCACATACTCTTCACGACTTTTATCAACACCAATCATTATCAATGATCGCACTAAGTGACAGTATCTTTCAATCAGCTTCTTAGTATCCTCTCCTGGTAAGCTGCTAAAAAGATCAAACTCTTTCTTAAGCAATGCCTTTTTGCTTTTAAACATACTCTCACTTCCCTCGAATTTGACTATAAGAGCATCCCATATCGACTTAGCAGTTTTGTCGTGCTCTAACAGAATGAATATATCTTCTTTAATCGCTTGTTGTAATAAACTGATCATCATTTTCTCCGCTCTGTACATTCCACGTTCTTGATCTGTGAATTCGGATATCTGTTTGATAACATTCACCTCCGTTCTCGGTAACACATACTTCTTCAAGATACATTCCCATGATCTAAGATGATTTGCTTGAACCCAGTTTTCAAATCTATCCTTCCACCCGTAGTATTCTTCGACACTCATCAATTTCGGGGGTTTCTGGGTGGTTCCCGTCTCGTTTTCTAGATTCATGGCTTGAGCAATCGCAGCTGGTGACGACGATGTTGCAAATGCATTGTAAAACTCGGTATCTATGTTTTAGACTTGTATCACCTGATGATCTCGGATTACCTGACGTAACACAAACAAACAAAACATAATCAGTTTTAAAAAACTAATCAAAGCAACTGAATCAAAATGATACTCCGTGCGAACTGAATCACTTGAACTGATGATTATTCTGTGCGAACTGAGGATTTACAAACTGTGCGGAGTGAACTTGATGCGAACTGAGATTTAAACACTATCAAACAACCGAAACAAAATACTCGAACTGGTGAATATTCTGTGCGAGATTGAAGGTTGACAGACTGAGCGAACTGAAGATTGACACACCATGCGAACAGAACTTGATGCGAACTGGGATTTCAAATTTTCAAACCGTACGAAAATCTATGAATCTGGATCAATTGCAATCGACAACTTTTCTAATTTCCAACTAACTGTCAAATGGGCCTCAAATATCACTAAGCTGATAATTTGATCACATTGGCTTCAAAAACTGAAACATGGGCCGATTATTCATCTTGTTAAATGGACGGCAAACTTAAACCAATGTGATTGAATGGCCGACAATAATCACTGATTGAAACTATAAACTTGAATCACATGCAAACCCACTGTTAGTTGGGCCGCCCCTCCTTCTATATTCAATGATTGGACCTTAACTTTCGAATGAGACCAATTTTTTATTAAATGGACGGCATTTATGTAGGTGCAATTAATATGAAGTACATAGATCAAAGAAATTCACATGCAATGTGCTGATTGGGCCGTCCAATAACACTTACACTAGACCATCATTTATTAAACTGCACATATAAAGGTCATTTAATCCAAACCTGTGATTGGGCTAAAGTTATGAAGATTTATTAAGTGGGCCGCCCAAAACTACTGATTGGACCGTTTAACATATTAGTTGGCGGCAATTTTATTTCGACAACATATTAATTGAACCTTTATCCAACTTGTTCTTGTTGGCCGACAAACTTGCATTAAACAATGATGTACACAAAAGCGAACCACAAATGAATCAATATGAGCGGACCACTGATGACATCATGAGCGGATCTAACTGTTGCCTTATGAGCGGACCTTGATTTTGAATTTGACACAAAAGCGAATCTATATTGAACCTACACCTTTGAGCGGACCTTTCTGTATTTTGAAGCGGACCAGACTTTGAATGATCAGAAAAACGGACCTAATGAGCGTACCTCACACTAAATGAACTTTTGAGCGGATCTATTTGTCAAATAAGCGGACCAAACACGTAATTTTGAGCGGATCTGTATGAGCTTTGGAGCGAATCTACGATTTTTTTGAGCGGACCTATAATTTTTTAGCGAACCTGTGTTTATGCCGTAAAAGCGGACCTTATTCGGAACACGTTTTGACCCACTTTTACTTTGAATTTCAGCCTCAAATTTTCAAGGATTTGACAATGTACTGTTACGCACAATCTGCGAAATTTTGAGCGAATTCCGACCGTGAAATTTCGCTCTGACGAAGAAAGAAGGTGTAGAAGTAAGAATATGTGATGAAATCCAGCAAATCTCAATAGAACTCCTCCTCCTGAAGCTCTGATCCCACTTGTAGGATCGGATTCTGACCCGAACGAGTTAATCAGAGGAGTTTGATCAGATACAGGTGCGGAAAACAAGTACCTGACGTAGAAACAGCTAGATATCTTCTTAAATCTCTTTTCTGATTAATTTGACACCTTTTACATTCAGTTCTCACACCGGCAGCACCTCGGTATGGAATCCGGAAAGTTACAAATGAGGTCCTCTTTTGTAGTATATATAGGTTAGTAGGTCCCCTTATACGGACATGTCCGTATAAGCGGACCTGACGTAAAAGCGGACCTACTATGTCCGTAAAAGCGGACTTGACACAAAAGAGGATCTCCTATGTCCGTATAAGCGGACCTCCTCTCTAAAACACATAAACTCTCCAGTTTTCTCGTAAAGCATGCCCTAATCTATACATTACAATGAAAGTCTCGATCTAAGACGAAATCAACAGATGTAGTGCACCAACACTTTTTGGAATTTTTATAAAGAAATGCAGAAAAGAAATATTTACAGACAATATTTTTGTGAGTTTGTGTAAGAGGATCATATCGGTTTTTGAGACAGATCACTAACACCGTTAAGCTTTAAAATAATTTAAGTTCTAAAGAATTCACCTAGATTGTCAGTATACTGATCCACTTAAATTTTCATACAAAGTTCAACTGTTTCGAGATACGAGATTAGTGTTTTAATGGACTTAAACTTATTTGTTGGTGCACTCATCTGTCGTCTTCGTCTAATGTCGAGTCTCGGGTTCGGTGCGGATTTGATCATGCATATGTCATCATCTTTGATGATGACATCATATGATGACATCATCATATGCATCATCAAGTGAAGGCTACAATGTACACGTGAATGTCAAGACTGAATGTTAGCCTCACTAAAGACAAATGAGTTATGGTCCAATGAGAGATGTTCATTTGATGGTCCAATGAGGAATGGCCATTTAAAGAACCAATCATTTTGAAGACAACCGTTTGAAAGCATATGTATGTTGACCGTTTGGAAAGCTTCCATGCACCGTTTGAATTATTGTAACCGCTTGAAGACATGGCCGCTTGAAAGGACCAATCGTTTGAGTCCTTTCCGTTTGAACTTTGTAGCCGTTTGAGCATGTGTCCGTTTGTAATAGTGTGACCGTTTGAGATGTTTCAAACGGATAGGGTTAGACTATAAATAGGGATGTTGTATTGTCATTTGTAACGGTCAGGCAAGTTGATACCGTGGTGCTGCCAGTATTTCCTCTCACGGTAAACATTGTCAATTGAATATAAAAGAGGATTAAAGTGTATTTCAAGCTGTTTTTCTAGTGCGTTTCTTAGTTTCCGCCTGTGAAACGTACGAGAGCTCTTCCGAACGACTCATTCAGGTCGAAACCGATCCTACAAGTGGTATCAGAGCTCAGGACGAGGAGTTCTTGCCATATTCAGCTTGAAAATCTCATTTTCTACACCTTCTTTCATAAAATCGATAAATTTTACGGTTAAAATCGGCTCAAAATTTCACACTGTGTTCGTATTTGTCATTTAACAAAGCCTTGAGAATTTCAGGTTAAAACTCGAAGTAAAAGTGACAAAAATAGCCTAAAAAGGGTGTCCGTTTGAACGAAGCATTGCCTTTCCGTTTGAAATTAGCTTCCTATCGTTTGAACATGCTTCCTATCATTTGAAAAAGCATCTGACCGTTTGAAAACTTGTCCCATCGTTTGAAAATATATCTTTCGTTTGAATGGTCGTTTGAAAGTGACATGTCGTTTGAAAATGCACCTAACCATTTGAAAAAGTCAATCCGTTTGAAACACATGGCAGTTTGAAACAATCCATCTCGTTTGAGGAAGTGTCACATCGTTTGAAATTAGTCCGGCCGTTTGAGATAAACCTTTTCGTTTGAAGCAAGCACTGATCCGTTTGAGATTAATCATGAACGTTTGAAAATCAACATGTCAGTTTGATAAGTATCAGTCAAATCATATTAATTGTTAATTGTGAGTGGGTTGGGCGGTCAAATGAATAATGGTTTTACAAAAGAAAGTCTTGCATGTGATATAAAGAGGTTGTCGGCCACCAACTTATATGATTTTATCTTTGCGGTCAAATGGGAATTGAAAGATAATCAAAATTATTGAATATTGAATTTCATAGAATCAAGCAAATGTTTGGCGGCTGCATGTGAGAGTTCTAAAGTCATATTCATGTGACTTTCGTGCGGCCCTATCATTTTAGCCCACTTCATTTAGCGGCCTAATCAGATTTATGGGAAAATTTCAGTTGTCAAGCCCATTTCACCGGCTCATGTGATCACTGTTTGTCAAAACATTTCATCAATTTGTCTTGTGTTGTCAGTTCACAAGAAGTGGTTCAATCTGTTTGAATTCAAACTCATTCGAAGTCGTGTGTTTCAGTCAAATCATTGGAAAAGCTTGTTTGAATTTGATCCTGGTCAAAGCAGTCCGCACAGTTTGTCATTCTGCTGTCCGCACAGTGTGTCAACATTCAGTCCGCACAGTGTGTCAACCTTCAGTTCAAACAGAATATTCACCTGTTCGAGTACCAGTTTTATTCTGTTAATTGAAAAATCTATAAACTGATTGTTGTTTATTTGTTTTGTTTGTGTGTCAGGTATTTTTTTTATGAGGAGATACAGTATTTTACGAGGTGAACCAGTTCGTTTGAAAGCTTGTTTGAGAAATTCTTCAATACCGAAACATGGATACCGAGTTCTACAACGCATTTGCAACACCGTCAATCCCAGCTGCGATTGCTCAGGCCATGAATTTAGAGAATGAGACGGGAACCACCCAAAAGCCCCCGAAATTGATGAGTATCGAAGAATACTACGGGTGGAAGGATAGATTTGAAAACTGGGTTCAAGCAAATCATCTTAGATCATGGAAATGTATCTTAAAAAAGTATGTGTTACCGAGAACAGAGGTGAATGTTATCAAACAGATATCCGAATTCACAGATCAGGAACGGGTGATGTACAAAGCCGAGAAGATGATGATCAGTTTGTTGCAGCAAGCGATCAAAGAAGATATATTCATTCTGCTACAGCACGACAAAACTGCTAAGTCGATATGGGATGCTCTTAAAGTCAAATTCGAGGGAAGTGAGAGTATGATTAAAAGCAAAAAGGCATTTCTTAGGAAAGAGTTTGATCTTTTTAGCAGCTTACCAGGAGAGGATACTAAGAAGCTGATTGAAAGATACTGTCACTTAGTGCGATCATTGACAATGATTGGTGTTGATAAAAGTCGTGAAGAGTATGTGGATAAGTTGGTTGATGCGTTACCTCAGAAAGAGTGGGGAACGTATTTGATGATTTTGAAGAATACCGGTGTTTATGATGGATTAACAATTGGACAGTTTATCGAAAAGATCGAGAGTCAGAATCTGGAACAGCAGAAGATCGCTAGGATGAACAGTCCGAGTGGTCAACAGGATGTGAAAATGTACTACAAAGGTAGTCTTTTGGTTCCTGAAGCTGAGAAAAGTCCGAAAATCCAAACTGCGTTCAGTGCTGGGGATTCATCTGAAAAAGCTGATCAGGGTTCAAACAACAGTAGTAGTGGGTTCTCATCATTTCCGAGTGTCAATCCCAAAGAGTCAAAGACAAGTTTTCAGTCTCAGGGAACAAAGACAGGAAATGGATATGTTATTCAGTGCAACATAGCTCTTAACCTTCCAGAAGGTCAAAGCTTTTCAGAAGACACTGCGAAAGACCACATGACACTTCTTGGTTATGTATTGTTATCCTATGAAGGTCTTGTTGCTGGTCGGATCGGAAATCCTATGCTTACAAAGGAGGATTACGATCAAATAGACGCCGAAGAAATGGAACTCATGGATATCAAATGGTGTCTTGCAAGTGTTCTTCGACGTGCTGAGAAGTTTAAAGCAATCACCGGGAGAAATGATTTTCTTGATGCTCATGTATCTACTTTAGGTTTTGATAAATCTAAAGTTACTTGTTTTCGATGCAGGGAGAAAGGTTATTTCAAACGGGAATGCAAGGGAAGAGATGTGACAACTCGAATTTCCAAGATTCCATCTTCGCGCTATTACGCGTAAATTGTTTAGATTGTTGTTTACATGACTGGTTTGTTTCACAACTGTACATGTTTGTAGTACGTTGAATCATATTGTGCTTGATTTGAGTATTTGTAGTGCAACATAACTGTATTGGCTGATATATGCTTGTATGGTAATATGGGTAATATATGTGTATGTATAATGTTGTGATTGTGGGATCCTCTAGCCGAAACCCCCACTCCCCTCACGAAATCACCCCAACCCAAATGCCCTCACCCGAAAGCACCTCATGTTCGAAAACACCTAAGTGTTTTCGTCCATTACCCACCAACGAAAATCAAATGGGCTTTAGGCCCAGTAGTGGGTCAGTATATTATTCTCAACTGTTATATGAAAACTAGATCGTCAAACCCTAGAGCTTATTGCTTTCCTTGTACAACGGCAGCCACAAGCCTCCAAATCCTTTTCTTTTGGTCAGAATAGTGACCTCCTCATCTCGGTTAGTTGCACTGTTGTTTAAGCGATGCATGATTTCATATCTGTATGTGTATGTGATTGTGTTTAATAATTGATTTCAAGATATATGTGTTGAATGCGTAATGTCGTTCGGCCATGCTGTACGTTTGATTTGACCGAATATATTAACTGATCATATATCAAAAGCAAATTGTGCCTGCCTATGAATTGTTTATTAAATGTCGGTTATGGTTTTTCAATTGGTCCAATGGGGATTGGCGGTTGGGATAGGTGCCGGCCACTAAGGCCATTAAAACTTGTGTCATATTTTGCCTACTATTACCAAAGCATATTATGGGATCCGACATAACCATGTGTACATTCATTGAGATGTCAGTAGGAATATATGTGTATGCATGACATTGACATGATCGGCTATATATTCTTTCATATATGTGAGTTGGTGTTGACTTAGAGTTGAGGATTTATATTATTGAAAGATGTATATGGGTGGATAATGGAGGTCCAATGAGAAACCTTGTCTATGCTTGTTTGGCACAATCACATCTTGAGGTGGTTAAGAATTTGTGCACATGTGTTGATTCATTATAAGTTATGGTGGGTGGAATGATAAACATTTAAATTGGCGGCTACTGTATGTATTTGGAGGTGCACATTTTACAAAAATAAATCAGTATCTTAAACCAAATGATTGGTAGTCATGGACGGTCAATCATAAGTGAGATTTTAGGAAATTCATTGTTATTTCCAATTGGTAGGTGTGGGCGGCCCTTTAAGGGTATTGGTTATTTTTATCGGCCCTTTAAGGGTGTCAACTGAATTTATTAAGAAACTATTATTTTGTTACTGTGATGATATTAACGAAACTGGACTTTAATTTAGCCAAAGGGGATCTTGACGAAACAGAAAGTGTTTCGCCAAGGATATGTTGACATATTAGAGGAGTGTTTCGCCAAGGGTAGTTGGCGAAACAGAATGTGTCTCGTCAATTATGTGTTTCGCCAAAAATCCTTGTTCGCCAACTTGGTTATTTTGCACAGTAACATGATTTAACGCTGTTAAAAGCTAACTGGATTATTTAACTGCTGTTAAGTGTTGTACATAACTTATGTGATAACGACTACATGCTGGTACTTGTATGATTACCTATACGTGCACAACTTGGATATAAACTGATTGTGTATACGTGCATACTCTAGGACGTGACTGATTTATTTGAGCACATACTTAGCATACCGAGCAAACCCAAGGTTAGTTCACACAGCCAAGGCATGGGGTTCCCAGGGTGGGAATGCGATTTGATTATTTACTGGTACTTATCTATACTCGAACGTAGTGATGTGATTTGATGAACTATTGTACATACTCCGCTGTTAGAACTACTACTAGACTAGTAACACTTATTGAACTGATCTTCGCACACCTGCCAAGGGTTGGCCGCGATATTATGACTGACTTCGCACACCTGCCTTTGGAAGGCCGCGAACTGAAATTTACTAATCTTCGCACACCTGCCTGGTAGGCCGCGATACAGATAAACCTAGTCTAGAATACTCGGGATGAACATCCCCTAATATCTTCGCATACCTGCCTGGGAGGCCGCGATGGAAACTAATACGATACATGACATAACGAACGAACATACTACTACTCACACTGTACTATTACTGAACTGTTAACTGTGAACTCGCTCAACTAGTTGTTGATCCTCTGTTACATGCCTTGCAGGTCGTTAGATACTTATGGAGCTTGCACAGGGAGGAGCGGGTCGTTGTGGAGCATGGATTATGTTTTGAAACTATTTGAACTTATGATACACATTTGGGTTTTCGTACTTATGCTTCCGCTATACTGCAAAACTATGATTATGTTTGAACACCTATCGTATTGAATGATTGGTTTAAATTTATTATATTTGATATTAATTACATGTTCGATATGATTGGTGGCTTGATCCTGGTCAGTCACGCTCCCAAGCGGTGATACTTCGCAGGTGGATTTTGGGGGTGTGACAGATTGGTATCAGAGCCATTGGTTATAGAGAACTTGGTTTTAATATGGGAAAACGTTTTTATTAAAACCAGACTATAACCAGAACAGTGCTCTCAACGATCCACAACGACGCTTCGCTCCACGTGCAAGACTCGACATCCTAGGTAATAAGGTTTATGTTTATTGCCTGTTTGCTAGAACTGCTTAGAACTTTGCTCGCATTACGCTTAGATACACATGACTTTATTTCATGAGAATACCTACGTGCTTACACTTTTCTGTCATCGCCCTACTCGCGAACCACTCTCACTTACACTACTTTTACAATGGAGATCATGTCTGGACGAATCAACATGACTCAAGCCCAGCTAGAGGCTCTCGTTCAAGCTCAAGTTGCTGCGGCACTTGCAGCTGCTCAAGCAGGTAGTATACCCTGCAGTATAGACACACACTAGGATCTTTAGATCCTACATTAACTCTCGTATTTAACTTTGTCCTATTCGTACACAATAGGTCAACACGCGCAGCAGCCTGTCTGCACTTTCAAGAACTTCATGGACTGTCGTCCAAGCTCATTCAGTGGCACCGAGGGGGCAGTGGGACTCCTCCATTGGTTTGAGAAGCTAGAATCCGTGTTCGAAATGTGTGAATGCCCTGAGGCTCGCAGGGTTAAGTACGCCACTGGCACTTTGGAAGGAATCGCGTTGACTTGGTGGAACGCGCAAGTACAGATCCTAGGGTTGGCAGCTGCTAACGCCACCCCTTGGAATGATTTCAAGGAATTGATCAAAAGGGAATACTGCACTCGTGAAGACATTCACAAGTTGGAAGATGAACTGTATCACTTGAAAATGGTTGGGTCAGAGATCGAAGCCTATACCAAACGGTCGAATGAACTGGCCGTGCTATGCCCAACTATGGTGGACCCTCCAGTGAAACGTATTGAGTTGTATCTCAAGGGTTTGGCGCCAGAGATCCAGAGTCATGTGACATCGGCTAATCTTGATAATATCCAGGCTATTCAGCGCCTTGCTCATCGTATTACAGATCAGGCAGTGGATCAGAACAGGCTGCCAAAACGTGTCAAGGCTACCACTGCTGCTGTCACCACTTCTGCTACTCCCAGTGACAACAAGAGGAAATGGGAGGGGGATTCCAGCAAGGGATCGGTTTCTGTTCAGTCTCAGCAGCGCAAGACAAATGACTACCAGAATTCGAGTCAGCAATCATCTGGCAGTCAGGGGCAGGGTGGATATCGGGGAATTCACCCACTGTGTAATAAGTGCAACAGACACCACAGCGGAAGATGTCGTAGGGAACGTTGTCAAAGATGCCTCAAGATGGGTCATGAGGCTAAGGATTGTAGAAGCTCACGGCCAGCAAATTAGAACCAGCAACTCCCACCGCCAGCTCCACCGAACCAGCAGCAGCAACCACAGCGTGGAAACCGGGGATGTTTGCAGTGTGGGGCAGAAGGTCATTACAAACGCGATTGTCCTCAGTTGAACCAGAATCAGAACCACGACAATAACCAGGGCAACGGGAACAACAACAACAATGGGGGAAACAACAACAACAATGGCAACGAGGCAAGAGGTCGAGTTTTCGTGTTAGGACGAGGAGACGTAATGAACGATATTTGAACTTATAACTTATTTTGGGTTTTCATTATTATGTTTCCGCTACTCAAACAAAGTTTGGCTTGAACATCAATTGTATTGGGTTTTATGAATTATTTTAACTACTATACTTTATGTTTGATATGCTGGATGGTTTGATATTATTGAGCGCACCTGCCGTATTTATGGACCTTATGAACAGGGTGTGCAAACCCTATCTTGACAAGTTCGTCATTGTCTTCATCGACGACATTCTGATCTACTCCAAGAGTCAGGAGGAGCACAAGCAGCACTTACGTCTTATCTTGGAACTTCTTCGAAAGGAACAACCGTACGCCAAGTTTTCAAAATGCGACTTCTGGCTTCGTGAAGTCCACTTCTTAGGCCATGTGGTGAACAGGGATGGGATTCATGTCAATCCATCCAAGGTAGATTCGATCAGGAACTGGCCTGCACCACGTACACCAACTGAAATACGCCAATTCTTGGGTTTGGCGGGTATTACAGACGATTCATTAAAAGATTTCTCAAAGATTGCTCAGCCACTTACACTGCTTACACAGAAAGGTGTTACCTACCGTTGGGGAGATTCCCAGGAAACCGCTTTTCAGTACTTAAAGGATAGGCTTTGCAGCGCACCTATTCTCTCATTGCCAGAGGGCACGGACGATTTTGTAGTATACTGTGATGCATCCATCCAGGGTTTTGGATGTGTGTTAATGCAGCGCGACAAGGTCAATGCTTATGCTTCGCGCCAACTCAAGGTTCACGAACGGAATTACACGACGCACGATTTAGAGCTGGGAGCTGTTGTTTTCGTGCTTAAGATATGGCGACACTACCTGTACGGTACCAGGTGCACGATTTACACCGATCACAGGAGTCTCGAGCATATCCTTAAGCAGAAGGATTTGAACATGCGTCAACGGCGATGGGTCGAGTTACTGAACGATTACGAATGCGCTATCAAATACCATCCAGGCAAGGCCAATGTTGTGGCTGACGCTCTCAGTCGGAAAGACACTTTACCTCGGCGCGTGCGAGCGCTACAGCTTACGATTCAGTCTAGTCTTCCTGCGCAGATACGAAATGCTCAGGTAGAAGCATTAAAACCCGAAAACGTCAAAGCTGAAACTTTACGCGGCTCAAGGCAACAAATGGGACAAAAGGAAGATGGCGCTTACTATGTAGCGGGGCGTATTTGGGTCCCACTCTTTGGCGGTTTACGCGAGCTGGTAATGGACGAAGCTCACAAGTCCCGCTACTCGGTACATCCAGGGTCGGATAAAATGTACCACGACATCAAAACAACGTACTGGTGGCCTAGCATGAAGGCCCACATCGCTACCTACGTCGGCAGGTGCTTGACCTGTGCCAGAGTCAAGGTTGAATATCAGAAACCCGCAGGCCTACTTCAGCAACCCAGGATACCACAGTGGAAACGGGAAGAGATTTCCATGGATTTTGTTACAGGCTTACCTAGATCCCAGCGTGGGAACGATACGATATGGGTGATCGTGGATCGACTCATCAAGTCTGTACACTTCCTAGCGATAAAGGAAACGGATAAGTTCTCCACTCTCGCAGACATCTATCTTAAAGAAGTTGTTTCAAGGCACGGGGTGCCCACCTCCATCATTTCGGATCGGGATGTACGATTCACGTCAGAGCTATGGCAAGCGATGCACAAATCTTTTGGCTCACGTTTAGACATGAGCACAGCATATCACCCTCAGACGGATGGACAGTCTGAACGCACGATTCAAACTCTAGAAGACATGCTTCGAGCATGTGTTATCGATTTCGGCAACGGCTGGGAAAAGCATCTCCCTTTGGTGGAGTTCTCATACAATAACAGTTATCACACCAGCATACAAGCCGCTCCATTCGAGGCATTGTATGGACGTAAATGCCGGTCACCTCTCTGCTGGGCAGAGGTGGGGGACAGTCAGATTACGGGTCCAGAGATTGTAGTGGACGTCACAGAAAAGATTGCACAAATACGACAACGCATGGCGGCAGCACGCGACCGTCAGAAAGCCTACGCGGATAAGCGTAAGAGACCATTGGAATTTCAGGTCGGGGACCGGGTATTACTTAAAGTCTCACCCTGGAAGGGTGTGGTTCGTTTTGGCAAATGAGGCAAACTAAATCCGCGGTATGTCAGACCATTCGAGATTATAGAAAGAATAGGCCCAGTAGCCTACATATTGAACCTACCAGCTGAACTCGGGGCAGTTCACAATGTATTTCACGTGTCGAATCTGAAGAAGTGCCTATCAAATGAGACCCTTATCATTCCTTTCAAAGAACTCACTATCGACGAGCGGTTGCAGTTCGTCGAGGAACCTGTTGAAATCACGGACCGGGATGTAAAGGTCCTCAAACACAAGAGAATCCCTCTTGTTCGAGTTCGTTGGAACTCCCGACGTGGCCCAGAGTACACCTGGGAACGCGAAGACCAAATGAAAGAAAAGTACCCCCAGTTATTCGAAAACCGTGCAACCACTACTGAGACTGAAGCTACTACTGTGGAATTTCGGGACGAAATTCCAAATCAACGGGGGGATGATGTGACACCCCAGGAAAACCAGTGAACAATACAGCTTACCTAGCTTCTTCAGTGTGTGCGTACCAAATTTCGGGACGAAATTTCTTTCAAGTTGGGGATAATGTGACAACTCGAATTTCCAAGATTCCATATTCGCGCTATTACGCGTAAATTGTTTAGATTGTTGTTTACATGACTGGTTTGTTTCACAACTGTACATGTTTGTAGTACGTTGAATCATATTGTGCTTGATTTGAGTATTTGTAGTGCAACATAACTGTATTGGCTGATATATGCTTGTATGGTAATATGGGTAATATATGTGTATGTATAATGTTGTGATTGTGGGATCCTCTACCCGAAACCCCCACTCCCCTCACGAAATCACCCCAACCCAAATGCCCTCACCCGAAAGCACCTCATGTTCGAAAACACCTAAGTGTTTTCGTCCATTACCCACCAACGAAAATCAAATGGGCTTTAGGCCCAGTAGTGGGTCAGTATATTATTCTCAACTGTTATATGAAAACTAGATCGTCAAACCCTAGAGCTTATTGCTTTCCTTGTACGACGGCAGCCACAAGCCTCCAAATCATTTTCTTTTGATCAGAATAGTGACCTCCTCATCTCGGTTAGTTGCACTGTTGTTTAAGCGATGCATGATTTCATATCTGTATGTGTATGTGATTGTGTTTAATAATTGATTTCAAGATATATGTGTTGAATGCGTAATGTCGTTCGGCCATGCTGTACGTTTGATTTGACCGAATATATTAACTAATCATATATCAAAAGCAAATTGTGCCTGCCTATGAATTGTTTATTAAATGTCGGTTATGGTTTTTCAATTGGTCCAATGGGGATTGGCGGTTGGGATAGGTGCCGGCCACTAAGGCCATTAAAACTTGTGTCATATTTTGCCTATTATTACCAAAGCATATTATGGGATCCGACATAACCATGTGTACATTCATTGAGATGTCAGTAGGAATATATGTGTATGCATGACATTGACATGATCGGCTATATATTCTTTCATATATGTGAGTTGGTGTTGACTTAGAGTTGAGGATTTATATTATTGAAAGATGTATATGGGTGGATAATGGAGGTCCAATGAGAAACCTTGTCTATGCTTGTTTGGCACAATCACATCTTGAGGTGGTTAAGAATTTGTGCACATGTGTTGATTCATTATAAGTTATGGTGGGTGGAATGATAAACATTTAAATTGGCGGCTACTGTATGTATTTGGAGGTGCACATTTTACAAAAATAAATCAGTATCTTAAACCAAATGATTGGTAGTCATGGACGGTCAATCATAAGTGAGATTTTAGGAAATTCATTGTGATTTCTGATTGGTAGGTGTGGACGGCCCTTTAAGGGTATTGGTTATTTTTATCGGCCCTTTAAGGGTGTCAACTGAATTTATTAAGAAACTATTATTTTGTTACTGTGATGATATTAACGAAACTGGACTTTAATTTAGCCAAAGGGGATCTTGACGAAACAGAAAGTGTTTCGCCAAGGATATGTTGACATATTAGAGGAGTGTTTCGCCAAGGGTAGTTGGCGAAACGGAATGTGTCTCGTCAATTATGTGTTTCGCCAAAAATCCTTGTTCGCCAACTTTGTTATTTTGCACAGTAACATGATTTAACCCTGTTAAAAGCTAACTGGATTATTTAACTGCTGTTAAGTGTTGTACATAACTTATGTGATAACGACTACATGCTGGTACTTGTATGATTACCTATACGTGCACAACTTGGATATAAACTGATTGTGTATACGTGCATACTATAGGACGTGACTGATTTATTTGAGCACATACTTAGCATACCGAGCAAACCCAAGGTGAGTTCACACAGCCAAGGCATGGGGTTCCCAGGGTGGGAATGGGATTTGATTATTTACTGGTACTTATCTATACTGGAACGTAGTGATGTGATTTGATGAACTATTGTACATACTCCGCTGTTAGAACTACTACTAGACTAGTAACACTTATTGAACTGATCTTCGCACACCTGCCAAGGGTTGGCCGCGATATTATGACTGACTTCGCACACCTGCCTTTGGAAGGCCGCGAACTGAAATTTACTAATCTTCGCACACCTGCCTGGTAGGCCGCGATACAGATAAACCTAGTCTAGAATACTCGGGATGAACATCCCCTAATATCTTCGCATACCTGCCTGGGAGGCCGCGATGGAAACTAATACGATACATGACATAACGAACGAACATACTACTACTCACACTGTACTATTACTGAACTGTTAACTGTGAACTCGCTCAACTAGTTGTTGATCCTCTGTTACATGCCTTGCAGGTCGTTTGATACTTATGGAGCTTGCACAGGGAGGAGCGGGTCGTTGTGGAGCATGGATTATGTTTTGAAACTATTTGAACTTATGATACACATTTGGGTTTTCGTACTTATGCTTCCGCTATACTGCAAAACTATGATTATGTTTGAACACCTATCGTATTGAATGATTGGTTTAAATTTATTATATTTGATATTAATTACATGTTCGATATGATTGGTGGCTTGATCCTGGTCAGTCACGCTCCCAAACGGTGATACTCCGCAGGTGGATTTTTGGGGTGTGACAAGAGAAGCTAGCGGTGCACAGAATCCATTCGGAAAAGACGACTACTACCGGAAAGCTATCTATCAGCAAGTTGGTCAATCTCAAGAACCACAGACGGCTCATGGTAGGAAGATTGAAGACCCCAAGAGAGCATGTGTAGTGGACTTCAGCTGGAGTGATTACATATCATCTGATGGCAAAGCAGCACGCATAATCGATCAAGATGATGAGAAACTACCTGAAGGTTTTAGTTGGGATATGTTTGTTGATGAGAAGGAAGAGTTTAAAGCATTCATTGCCAAGATTGTCAGAGAGCCAGATTTGTTTGCTACTTGGATGAAATCTATTGGAGTGAATGTAACTAGTGAGAATGAAAAGTTTGTTACATCTGATGAAAATTCAGAAAGTACTGATGAATTTTCAGAAAGATCTGGAGAAATTTCAGAAGGTTCAGATGAAGGTTTGCAGAGTTCAGATGAAAGTGTACAGAATGAAACTATTCCAGAAAAAGAAGTGGTTTTTGATAAAACACTGTCTGATTCTGGTGTATCAGATGATGATTCTGAAAAATCGGTTCAGTTTGATCAATCACCAGATCACAGTAGCAGTGATGATGAGGAGGAGAAATATATAAATGTTGCTAAATCTCATCTTTCTCCTGAAAGTTTTCATTTCTATTTTGTAGAACGGATGGAGAAACTAAAGGAGAAAAGAGCTGCTAGAGAACAACAGAAGGAATCTGAAGATGATGTTCAGAATGTTGAAAGTGTTGCTGAAAAGATTACCGAGGTTAAGAAAGAAGAAGAAAAGGTGATCGAAGTAGAAAAGGTGATTGATGTTGTTAAGACAATTGAAGTTGAGAAGATTGTCGAAGTCGTCAAGCCTTGTGAAAACTGCTTGGAAGCTTGCAAAGATTGTGCAGCAAAAGACGACATTATAGCTGAGTACGAGAAGAAGAAGGAGCAGTTACTGTTCAATCTCAACTACGTGAAAGAATCGTACGATGTCTTGAACAAAACAGTAACTGGTCTCCAAAAGACAAACTCAGAAAGAGAACAAGCACTGACGATGATGAATGCAGTCATGATGTCAAAGCAAAAGGCGATAAACTTCTACATCGAAGAGAGTGCTAAGTGGAAGCAAGAGTTGGAGACCGAGAAGATCGAAAATGAGAGGATTAGATGTTTATTGCTTAGCTATTCTAGTTCTGATTATCTCATTGATCGTATTTACCCAACTGTTGCAGGAATGGAAGCTTTTCAAGACGAGAAGCAAAAGAAGAAGAAAGATTGTGGTAAGAAATCGACGGTTAGCTATAACAAGTGTCCGCCTCCAATTTGGGATGGGTATTCTCCTAGGACACCAAACGAGGAGCAACTTGAGAAAGCAGTCAATATAAAGCTAAAAAACGACACAACTGACGTTTTACCAGATAACATTGATGTCACGTTTACCTCGTCCGATACCGATCATGAGTCTGAGTTAATTAAAAAGGTGGTCGATTAGGTGTTGGATACTGATGAGGAGTCTGAGTCAAAATCTGAGTCAGGAGGGTCAAATTCGTCAGTCAACAGTCAAAATTCGTCGGTTAAACAGTCTTACAGTATAGAATTTTTGTTATCAAAAGCAAATTTGGATGATGAAACATTTGAAGTTGCATACACTTTAAATGATTCGGACAAACTATACTATGACAAAGAATTTCCAATAAGAAGTGTTCGCTTTGACATGATCAAAAAGGTTTTCAAAATGACAGAAATCAATATTTCTGAAATAAAAGATTTAAATCTTACTGAAAAACCTAAAAGTACACTTCAAGAGTTCAACAACGTCTAAACAAGAAAAAGGGTTACAATTCTGGTTCTGGTTTTCAAAAGAAACCTAACCAAAATCGTAGCTACAAAAAGAAAGGATTAGGCTTTGTTCCACCAGAAAATTATAAAAATGATAAAAATTCTAAAACAAAAACAGAATTCGTGTCAGGTGGAAGCTCGGAAGATGAACAGAAGAAACCATTCTGGAGACAGTCAAATCAAGAGTTTCTTGCTGAGAAGAAGAAAAATGGAGCTGAAATGTGTTATCAAAGAGAAACTCGAAACTCGTACTTGTTACCGATGCAATGAAGTTGGTCACATTGCATGGAATTGTTCGAAAAATGCAAAAACAAAACAGGGAGTTTCTCAGAAATTGAAAGAAAAAGTTGTTGATGTTGAACCACCAACCAATAGACTTAAAATTTTTGAAAATTCAAAATTTGAGGTTGGTGAGTGTTCGGAAAAGAATTTTTACTAAAAGAAAGAGAAAGACAACCAGGTGTGGGTTGTTAAAAAGTTTGATGTGAATGTCGGCGATGAATCTGGTTCCACAAAGCCAGAAGAGCCACAGGTTGAGGAGAAAATTTCAGTGAATGATGAAGAGTTTCCATCACTGAAGTTTGAGGAAGTTAAAAAGAAAGTTGGAAAAACTGAAATTTCAAATCAGTTTTACAATGAGAAAAAAGATTTTGATGTCGAGAAAACATTCAACGGGAATGTTAAAAAGATATTTGGGAAAATGTTAAGTGGGAGAGCAAAGGGGGTTAAAGATTTTTATGCAACTAAAAAGGCAACATACAACCCAACTTCGCAAGAGTTGAAATCCATCAAGTCTGAAAAGACTTGGATGGAAGTTTGTTTCCCATGAAGTCTTAGGACTATGCCGGAGATCCCAAGTTTATATCGTGGATCAGGAATCGGCATCATTCTAGTGTTTAAAAAGTTTGTTTGAAAGATTTTGAATAGTGTTTGAATTTTGCAGGTTGAAGGACTACGCCGGAGCTTCCAGGTTGGTAATTGAGAAGCAGGAATCGGCATCTTTCTGAATAATTCGACAAGTGGTAAAGAGGTTTTTGTAGATGTTTAATTCCTACAACAAAACCTACATATGGTATTTTTGATCTACAAGTGGTATTTGTAGTTATACTCTGAAGAATTTACATTTATAAGTGGTACAGTGATTCTGAACTGCAAATGATAAATCAGGGACATTAAGTTGTACTTGATTTACTATTCATATGAGATTGATAATCAAGATGATGAACCATATCCCCATGCTTTATAAGTGGTAAACTTAAAAGTGGTACACACAAACTTATTTTCCGGAAAAATCATTTCGATTAAAACAAACTTAAGTGTTTTGAAATCTAAATGAGAAAATGGTTTGTTGAAAGGGGGAGTTCTGATTGTTTATGCCGAGTGAATGGAGATTTGATGTGATTCGATATCAGTTGTCAAGTTTCTGTACAGTTTGTGTTGTTTTCTATGTTTTCAAGTGGGTCAACAGTCTAGTAGTTTTCAAATTCCCTTTGAAATGTGTTTGCATTTTAGGGGGAGTAGAAAATTTCAGAAAATCCAAAAACATTAGAAAATTTGAAAAAGCCAAAAACATGATAAAATTCTAAAATGAGTTTCGTTGTGAAAAGAGGAAATGATAGTACATCAGTGAGCTGTCACAACATGCTAAAGAATTGGAAAGATAAAATGTGATAAACAGTCTTACTGTGGATATGTCAGTAGGTTTTTACACATTTAGTAAATTGTGACGAGATATAAACTTAAATTTCAAACTTGCTTGTTCTGTGGGTTAACACAAACTTGAATATATAGGTAACCCCTGAAATCTTGTTTGAAAGGTCCCTTATTCTGAGATACTAGGTCTTTATGCTCAGTGATATCTGGGGTATTATCCCGGGACTTCTGCTGTATGGAAGTACTGACCTAGTCCCCGGATAATGCTTTCCGCAAAATCTTGAAACATAGCTTCGCCCTCAGCATGCTGATGAAACAACAAAATTGATAGTCGCTGCTGTTGAAATTAAAAGATCCTCTAAAGGGGACACACCAAAAGTCGAGCCGTCATCTCTCTGCTGAACGGAAGTTCTGACCTGAGCTCTCACGGTTTCGCACCTAACCCCTTACAGATATCATCTGTGGTATACTCACCTGTAAGACTGAATATTGGGATCTGGATACGGGAGTATATTCAAGTAGTGGGACACACGGATAAGTTTAAGTTCTTAAAACATTAATATCGTATCTCGGATCAGTTGAACTTTGTGTGAAAATTTCAGTGGACCGATATACTGACAATCTAGGTAAATTGTTTAGAACTGAAAATGTAATACAGCTTAACGGTGTTAGTGACATGTCTCAAAAACTGATATGATCATCTTACACGAACTCACAAAAATTTGTTTGTAAATATTTCATTGTCTGCATTTCATATTTCTTTTAGAAAATCCAAAAAGATTTTGTGTGTGTTTTAGCATAATTTTGAAAAATTCAAAAAGATTTTCGACAAACTGATGTTGGAAAGCTGATTATCAAAATTCCGAGTGCTAAACATGATGACATTGTTGTGAGGGGGAGTGCTTCCAAGTGTCAAAATATGTTTTTATATCAACAAATGGTTCATCATATGTGAATGATCTGAGAGAGAGTCTGAGTTGGTGCAGGGGTATATGTTTGAAATATGTATGTGAAAGAAATTTATTTTGAGGTAGAGTATTTGCAGGGATTAGATGAAAAGTTGTGAAATGTGAAGGCCAGACAACGATCCTGAAGATGTTGCTGAAGAACAAAGGAATACCAGCAAATCGAGAGGGGGAGTCTGAAGACAGAGAGAGAGAGAGAGAAGCTCAGAGGACTGATAAAGACTGAAGTCGTTGAAGACTCGACACTTAAGACTCGTCAACATCTGAGGGGGAGTCTGTTGGTGCAGTCTCTGTCATCTTCGTCTAATGTCGAGTCTCGTGTTCGGTGCGGATTTGATCATGCATATGTCATCATCTTTGATGATGACATCATATGATGACATCATCATATGCATCATCAAGTGAAGGCTACAATGTACACGTGAATGTCAAGACTGAATGTTAGCCTCACTAAAGACAAATGAGTTATGGTCCAATGAGAGATGTTCATTTGATGGTCCAATGAGGAATGGCCACTTAAAGAACCAATCATTGTGAAGACAACCGTTTGAAAGCGTATGTATGTTGACCGTTTGGAAAGCTTCCATGCACCGTTTGAATTATTGTAACCGCTTGAAGACATGGCCGCTTGAAAGGACCAATCGTTTGAGTCCTTTCCGTTTGAACTTTGTAGCCTTTTGAGCATGTGTCCGTTTGTAATAGTGTGACCGTTTGAGATGTTTCAAACGGATAGGGTTAGACTATAAATAGGGATGTTGTATTGTCATTTGTAACGGTCAGGCAAGTTGATACCGAGGTGCTGCCGGTATTTCCTCTCACGGTAAACATTGCCAATTGAATATAAAAGAGGATTAAAGTGTATTTCAAGCTGTTTTTCTAGTGCGTTTCTTAGTTTCCGCCTCTGAAACGTACGAGAGCTCTTCCGAACGACTCATTCAGGTCGAAACCGATCCTACAATTATTCGTGTGCCCCACCACTTGAATATACTCCTGTATCCAAATCCCAATATTCAGTCTTATAGGAGAGTATACCTAGATGATATATGTTAAAGGGTTAAATGCGAAACCATGAGAGCTCAGGCTATTGCTTCCGCAAAATCAGAGAGATGATGGTTCGACTTTAGTTGTGTTCGCTTTAGAGAATGTTTTCTTCAACAGCACATGATTAGCATTTTTGAATGTTTCATCATTTTTTATACTGATGGCAATGCTATATTTCAAGCAAATGCAAAGTATTATACGGGGACTAGGCCATTGCTTTCGCAAAATCAGAAGTCCCGTGATAATACCCCAGATATCACTGAGTATAAAGACCTAGTATCTCAGAAAGAGGGACCTTTCAAACAAGATTTCAGGGGTTACCCATATATCCGAGAGATGTTCCCCACGAGATAAGTAAGTTTGAAATTTAGGTTTATATTTCGAAAACAATCTACTAAATGTATAAAAAACCTACTGGCATATCCACATTGAGATTGTTTATCACATTTGACTTTCCAATTCTTTAGCATGCTGTGATAGTCCACTGATGTACTATCATTTCCTCTTTTCTCAACAAAACTCATTTTGTTTTATCATGTTTTTGGCTTTTTCAAATTTTCTAATGTTTTTGGATTTTCTTAAATTTCTTACTCCCCCTAAAATTCAAAATCATTTAAAGAAAATTTGAAAACAAACTGTACACAAAAAGTGACAACTGTTATGAATTGCTTCAATTCGCCATCCACTTGGCATAAACAATCAGAACTCCCCCTTACAACAAACTATTTTCCCATTATGATTTCAAAACACTTAAGTTTGTTTTAATCAAAATGGTTTTTCTAGAAAATAAGTTTTGTTGATATCACTTATAAATGGGTTATGATCATCACATTGTTTTCAACCACTTGTAGCTACTCAAACCAAAACGTACCATTTGTAAAGATAAGATATGACAAATTCAATATAAAAATACCACTTGTAGAAAATCAAGTACAACTTAATGTCCCTGATTTACCACTTTGAAGATTGAAATATCACAGTTACCAACCTGTGAATTTCTCAAGAAAGATGTCGATTCCTACTCCCCAATTACCAACCTGGGAGTTCCGGCAAGTCAAGTTTTTCAGTTAAGAATGTTCTCCCAAGCCTGACAGTCCTTGGGAGATTCCGAGTCATCAACACTCGGTTTCTTACCTTTTCTTTTCTTCTCATAAAATTCCTTTACCCCTTTTGCCTTCCCATTAATCATTTTTCCAAAAATATAATGCACTTTGGGGTTAAAGGCTTTTTCAACATCAAATTCCTTCTTTTCAGAAAAGAATTGATTTGAAATCTCAATTTTGCCAACTTTTTGTTTAAAATTTTCAGCCCTCAATGGTGGAAAATTTGCGTCATCCATTGGAGGTACTGAGTTTTCACCATTTAATTCAACCTGTGGCTCCTCTGACTTTATGGAATCAAATTCATCGCCAGAAGATAGCTCCTCTGATTTTGATGAATCAGAATCATCGCTAGAACTATCATCAGATTTCTTAACAATCCATTTTTGGTTGTCAAGGTTTGCTTTCCTCTTGTAAAAACGTTTTGAACATTCACCAACCTCATATTTTGAGTTTTTGAAAACTATGAACGGTTTGGTTGGTGGTTCATTTTCAACCATCTTTTTTTTCAGTTTACAAAACACTCCCTGTTTTGATTGGATTGCCTTTGGACAATTCTTGGCAACGTGACCATTTGTTTTGCATTGAAAACAGGTTCTCGTTTCTTTCTTCTGAACAGCTTCATTCTTCATTCCTTCTTGCTTCTTCGTAATGAAATCTCTGTTTGATTGCTTCCAGAATGAGCTTTTCATCTCTTCTTCTGAGCTTGTTCCTGAAACAAATATTGTATTTATTTTAGAAATTTTATCATTTTTATGATTTTCTGGTGGAATAAAACCTAAACCTTTCTTTTTGAAATTATCGTTATGGTTTGGTTTCTTTTGAAAACCAGAACCAGAACTGTAACCCTTTTTCTTGTTTTCTCTTTGTTGAATCTTGAGGTGTATTTTTTAGGTTTCTCATTAAAATTTACATCTTTTATTTCAGAAATATTAATTACTGTTAGTTTGAAAAATTTTTTGATCATTTCAGTTTTCACACCTCTTATTGGAAATTCTTCATCAGAATATAATTTGTCAGAATCATTCAAGATGTATGCAACTTTGAATGTTTCATCATTCAAATTAGATTTTGATAACAAGAATTCTTTATTGTATACACTTTTGACCTGTTTGAACTTTTGACTTTGTCACACCCCCAAAATCCACCACGCGGAGTACCACCGCTTGGAGGCGTGACATGACCAGGATCAAGCCACCAATCATATTGAACGAGTAATTAAATAGTAAAAGTTATCCATCAATACGAAAGGTGTTTATTAAAATCAACATAAGTAAATGTAGCGGAAGCATTTATGTAAAACCCAACAAAAGTATTAATGTTTGAACACGTCATAAGTGTTTAAAAAGTAATCACGATCCATCTGCCCACAACGACCTGCTCCTCCCTGTGCAAGCTCCATAATGTACCTAAGGTCCTACAAGGCATGCAGCAGAGAGTCAACAACTAGTTGAGCGACTTCACAGAAAGTAAATGCGTAATAGTACGTTCATGAGTATCAGGTGGCTCTACTGGGCCAGTATAGGTTCCTATTGGAGGGGGCTTCCCATGTTATCAATCCACTAGACTGTGCGTAACCATAAGTGTTCTTCACAACCGAGAACAGTAATACGTACAAGTTTACGTAGGATTTACGTAAGTATCCTTCACAGCCGAGGATAGGGTACGTGGGGGTTTACGTAGGTCTTACGTAAGTGCCTGACACAACCGAGGCAGTAGTAAGTATCCGTTCACGCAGGTTTTACGTGAGTATCCTTCACAACCGAGGATAACGAGTAACTTAGTTATACGTAGGTTTTACGTATGTGCCCTGCACAACCGAGGACGATAGTATGGTAGTCTAGTAACAGTGTCCGTATGAATCTATTCAACCTTATCCTTATCGATCCCATTCCCAACACCCCGGGAATCCCATGCCTTGGTAAGAGTGTGAACTCACCTTGGGTTGCTCGGCAGATACACAGAAAGTACAGGTAAGCTAGTAAGTGGTCAACCACGTCCTATCATGGTTATTATACAAGTCAAGTTTGGTTCAAGTAATGCATTCATGAATCCTAGCAAACGCGTATAGCATGCAAACAATCAAAGTATAGCAATTCACCACGTGTGCGATTCGGATGCCTAAGCCCAAACTATACCCGGCCCAACTAACATAAACAGTCAAATTAACAGTCAAGTACGTAAGTCCAATTACTTGGCCCAATCAATTGGGCCCGTGATGGTGTAGGTCCAAAACAGTGTGCGTGTATAACTGGTCTCGAGTCGCAACCAGCGATCTCGAGTCACGATAGGAGGTTTCGAGTCGCAAGAGCTGGTTTCGACTCGTCATGGTCCGGTCTCGAGTCGCAACGGGACTCGCAACCGTGGTTTCGGCTTGTCATGGTCTGGTTTCGAGTCGCAACGGGACTCGCAACCATGATCTCGGCTCGTGCTGCTGTGTGTCGGTGTGAGGTTTCGAGTCGCAACTGGAGGTATCGACTCGCAACCGTGTGGCTATCAAATTGTAACAGATTTCCATGTTTCATGCAATCAGTTTCGTGGTTTCCAAACTTTACACCAAATCAATTAACACAATTCCACCAAAGCAGTTACACAATTTCGATCAAACATGGAAATCAAACATCTAATCCATATGAACCCTAATAATCATCAAAGCATGAACAATAATCCCGAAACACTCGATCATAATCATTTAAGGTTCAATTATCAACAACAATACCCAAACCTACGGTTAACCTAATGTCCGGATTAACCTTTAATCAGTTTCATAATAACATACCGTCCAAATCATGTGAGCCTATACCCGGTTAACAAACATCATTTGGTTTATATCAACATCATCGCATAAACATTATTGTTCATCATAACAATTTACCCTAATCGTTTTGCTCAAAACATATAATCATAACAAATCATCATCATCATACCGAGTCCATATAACACACACATACAACATGCAACCAAATAACAAACATCCAATAAACACTAACCGGAAGAAGGTAGGGGATCGGTTCAGTTTGCAAGCTTCGAAGGGTGTTTGCCGTCCGGTTCCAAAGCAAACGAGAGAGAGAAGTAGGGATTAGGGTTTCTTGTGTGTGAAGGTGATTTGCCAAAGTGTGAGAAAATTACTAACACCCTAGTGTTATGTGTGTAAGGTAGGTGGGCCGAAACCTACTTAGGCTGCCCATTAGGTTCGGTTACAAGCATCACGGCCCAAAGTGGCTTGTGCGATCAAATGGGTGTTGTGCGATTCGAGTTCAAGTACCATACATACAATCATTTAATTCGTAACATACAAAAGAAACACATATCACGTAATCATGCATTTAATGAATTAGGGTAGCACACGCAAATACGTAACGTTACAAGATAGGTCTAAAGTACGAGTTGTCACATTATCCCCAACTAAAAAGAAATTTCATCCCGAAATTTGGTACACACTCACTGAGGAAGCTAGGTAGATTATAACGTTCACTGGTTTTCCTGGGGTGTCACATCCTCCCCCCGTTGATCTGGAATTTCGTCCCGAAATTCCGAAGTAGTAGCTTCAGCCTCAGTAGTGGTTGTATTGGTTCCGAATAACTGGGGGTACTTTTCTGTCATCCTGTCTTCGCGTTCCCAGGTGTACTCTGGGCCACGTTTGGAGTTCCAACGTACTCGAACAAGAGGGATTCTCTTGTTTTTGAGGACCTTCACATCCTGGTCCGTGATTTCAACTGGTTCCTCGACGAACTGCAACCGCTCATCGATAGTGAGTTCTTTGAAAGGAATGATAAGGGTCTCATCTGATAGGCATTTCTTCAGATTCGACACGTGGAATACATTGTGAACTGCACCGAGTTCAGCTGGTAGGTTCAACTTGTAGGCTACCTTGCCTATTTTCTCAATGATTTCGAACGGTCCGACGTACCGCGGATTTAGTTTGCCCCGTTTGCCAAAACGAACCACACCCTTCCAGGGTGAGACTTTAAGTAAAACCCGGTCCCCGACCTGAAATTCCAGTGGCTTTCTACGCTTGTCCGCGTAGGCTTTCTGACGGTCGCGTGCTGCCGCCATGCGTTGTCGTATCTGTGCTATCTTTTCTGTGGCGTCCACTACAATCTCTGGACCCGTGATCTGACTATCTCCCACCTCTGCCCAACAGAGAGGTGACCGGCATTTACGTCCGTACAATGCCTCGAATGGAGCGGCTTGAATGCTGGTGTGATAACTGTTATTGTACGAGAACTCCACCAAAGGGAGGTGCTTTTCCCAGCCGTTGCCGAAATCAATAACGCATGCCCTAAGCATGTCTTCAAGTGTTTGAATCGTTCGCTCAGACTGCCCATCCGTCTGAGGATGATATGCTGTGCTCATGTCTAGCCGTGAGCCGAAAGATTTATGCATCGCTTGCCATAGCTCTGACGTGAATCGTGCATCCCGATCCGAAATGATGGAGGTGGGCACTCCGTGCCTCGAAACAACTTCTTTAAGATAAATGTCTGCGAGAGTGGAGAACTTATCCGTTTCCTTTATAGCCAGGAAGTGTGCAGACTTGGTGAGTCGATCCACGATCACCCATATGGTATCATTCCCACGCTGGGATCTAGGTAGGCCTGTAACGAAATCCATGGAAATTTCTTCCCATTTCCATTGAGGTATCTTAGGCTGCTGAAGTAGGCCCGCTGGTTTCTGGTATTCAACCTTGACTCTCGCACAGGTCAAGCACTTGCCAACATAAGTAGCGATGTGGGCCTTCATGCTAGGCCACCAGTATGTAGTTCTGATGTCGTGGTACATTTTATCCGACCCTGGGTGTACCGAGTAGCGAGACTTGTGTGCTTCGTCCATCACAAGTTCGCGTAGACCTCCATAAAGTGGGACCCAAATACGCCCCGTTACATAGTAGGCGCCGTCTGCCTTCTGTTCTAACCGCTGTCGTGAGCCGCGTAGGGCTTCTGCCTTAGCGTTTTCTGGTTTCAATGCTTCTACCTGAGCATCTCGTATCTGTGCAGGGAGGCTAGACTGAATCGTAAGCTGTAGCGCTCGCACGCGCCGTGGTAGAGTGTCTTTCCGACTGAGGGCATCAGCCACAACATTGGCTTTGCCTGGATGGTACTTAATAGCGCATTCGTAATCGTTCAGTAGCTCAACCCATCGTCGTTGACGCATGTTCAAATCCTTCTGCTTAAGAATATGCTCGAGACTCCTGTGATCGGTGTAAATCGTGCACCTGGTACCGTACAGGTAGTGTCGCCATATCTTAAGCGCGAAAACAACAGCTCCCAGCTCTAAATCGTGCGTCGTGTAGTTCCGTTCGTGAATCTTAAGTTGGCGTGAAGCGTAAGCAATAACCTTGTCGCGCTGCATCAATACACATCCAAGACCCTGGATGGATGCATCACAATATACTACGAAATCGTCCGTGCCCTCTGGCAAAGAGAGGATAGGTGCACTGCAAAGTCTATCCTTTAAGTACTGAAAAGCAGTTTCCTGCGTGTTGCCCCAACGGTAGGTGACACCCTTCTGTGTCAGTAGTGTAAGTGGTTGCGCGATCTTGGAGAAGTCTTTGATAAACCGTCTGTAGTAACCCGCCAAACCCAAGAATTGGCGTATTTCCGTTGGCGTACGCGGTGCAGGCCAGTTTCTGATCGAGTCTACCTTGGTTGGATCGACATGGATCCCATCCTTGTTCACTACGTGGCCTAGAAAATGGACTTCACGAAGCCAGAAGTCGCATTTCGAGAACTTAGCGTATAGCTGTTCCTTCCGAAGGAGTTCCAAAATAAGGCGTAGGTGCTGCTCGTGATCCTCCTGACTCTTGGAGTAGATCAGAATGTCGTCGATGAAAACAATGACGAACTTGTCAAGATAGGGTTTGCACACCCTGTTTATAAGATCCATAAATACGGCAGGCGCGTTCGTTAACCCGAACGGCATGACAAGAAACTCGTAGTGGCCGTAGCGAGTTCTGAATGCTGTCTTGGAGACGTCCTCATCCCGGACTCTTAGCTGATGATACCCTGACCTTAAGTCTATCTTGGAGTAGTAACACGACCCTTGCAACTGGTCGAATAAGTCATCTATGCGTGGAAGAGGATAACGGTTCTACACCGTCACCTTGTTGAGTTCCCTGTAGTCTATACACGTCCTGAAGGTACCATCCTTCTTTTTCACAAATAGTACTGGAGCTCCCCAAGGCGAAGAGCTTGGACGTATGAAGCCCTTTTCCAAGAGCTCTTGTAGCTGCTTTGACAGTTCTTTCAACTCTGATGGAGCTAGACGGTATGGTGCGCGAGCTATGGGTGCTGCTCCTGGAGCGAGCTCGATTTGAAATTCGACCTGACGATGAGGCGGTAAGCCAGGTAAGTCTTCAGGAAATACCTGAGGGTAGTCGCGTACGATTGGAATATCCTCCAATTTCTTTTCCTTTGTTGATGCATCTGTAACTAGTGCCAGAATGGCAGTGTGCCCCTTTCGTAAGCATTTCTGAGCCTTCAAGAAAGAGATGATGCCAACCACTGCACCACTCTTGTCACCTTGAACTTCGATAGGTTCTTGACCAGATCGTGGGATACGAATGACCTTCTCGCTGCATACGATTTCTGCCTGATGTTGGGACAACCAATCCATCCCTATGACGATGTCAAAGCTTCCCAAGACTATGGGAATAAGGTCGATCGAGAATGTCTGACCGGCTAAGATGATACTACAACCCCTGACTATCTGCGTGGCTTCTAGACTCTTACCATTAGCTAGTTCTACGACATGTTTGGTGCTTAGGGGTGTCGATGTACGTTTTAGCAATTTACTGGCTTTCACAGAAATATAACTTGTATCCGCACCCGAATCGAATAAAACAGTAACATAAATATCATCAAGGAGAAACTTACCCATAACCACGTTGGGATCGTTCACTGCGTCGCCTCGACCTAGTACGAATGCACGACCCCTTGCCTCGTTGCCGTTGTTGTTTCCCCCATTGTTGTTGTTGCCATTGCCCTGATTGTTGTTATTGTTGTTGTTGTTATTGTTCCTGTTCAGCTGAGGACAGTGCCTTTTGAAGTGCCCTTCTGCGCCGCAATGAAAACATCCTTTGTTGCTCTGTTGCTGATTCTGCTGTGCTTGTGGCTGCTGTTGGTTCTGGTTCGCAGGACGAGGGCTTCTACAATCCTTAGCCTCATGACCCATCTTGAGGCATCTTTGACAGCGACCCTTGTTACACTGGCCACCGTGGTGTCTACCGCAGTTGTTGCACTTTGGGAGGTTCCCTCGATATCCGCCCTGCCTGTGACTACCTGAGGAATGCTGACTGGGACTCTGATAACTGTCAGTCTTCCGCTGCTGGGCCTGAGACTGAACTGAAGCTGATCCCTTGCTGGAATCCCCATCCCATTTTCTCTTACCGTCACTGGGAGTAGTAGGAGTAGCTGAAGTAGTAACGGTAGTTGTAGCGCTGATACGTTTAGGCAGTTTGTTCTGATCCACTGCCTGGTCTGTAATGCGGTGAGCGAGGCGTTGAATATCCTGGATGTTATCAAGGTTAGCCGAAGTAACATGGCTCTAGATCTCTGGCGCCAACCCCTTGAGATACAACTCAATGCGCTTAATTGGAGGGTCCACCATAGTGGGACACAGTACGGCCAGTTCGTTTGACCTTTTGGTGTAAGCTTCAATCTCTGATCCAGTCATCTTCAGATGATAAAACTCATCCTCCAGCTTATGGATGTCTTCCCGAGTACAATACTCCCTCTTGATCAGTTCCTTGAATTCGTTCCAGGGTGTGGCGTTAGCAGCTGCCAACCCTAAAATCTGAACTTGGGCGTTCCACCAAGTTAGTGCTATTCCTTCTAGCGTGCCAGTGGCGTATTTCACCCTGCGAGCCTCAGGGCATTCACACATCTCGAACACAGACTCGAGCTTTTCAAACCAGTGGAGGAGTCCAACTGCTCCTTCAGTGCCACTAAAGGTACTTGGACGACAGTCCATGAAGTTCTTGAAAGTGCAGACAGGTTGCTGCGCGTGTTGACCTATTGTGTACGAATAGGACGAGATTAAATACGAGAGTTAATGCAGGATCTAAGGATCCTAGTATGAGTCTATACTGCAGGGTATACTACCTGCTTGAGCAGCTGCAAGTGCCGCAGCAACTTGAGCTTGAACGAGAGCCTCTAGCTGGGCTTGAGTCATGTTGATTCGTCCAGACATGATCTTCATAGTAAAAGTAACGTAAGTGAGAGTGGTTCGCGAGTAGGGCGATGACAGAAAAGTGTAAGCACGTAAGTATTCTCATGTAATAGAGTCATGTGTATCTAAGAGTAATGCGAGCAAAGTTCTAAGCAATTCTAGCAAACAGGCAATAATCATAAACCTTATTACCTAGTATGTCGAGTCTTGCACGTGGAGCGAAGCGTCGTTGTGGATCGTTGAGAGCACTGTTCTGGTTATAGTCTGGTTTTAATAAAAACGCTTTCCCATATTAAAACCAAGTTCTCTATAACCAATGGCTCTGATACCAATCTGTCACACCCCCAAAATCCACCACGCGGAGTACCACCGCTTGGAGGCGTGACATGACCAGGATCAAGCCACCAATCATATTGAACGAGTAATTAAATAGTAAAAGTTATCCATCAATACGAAAGGTGTTTATTAAAATCAACAAAAGTAAATGTAGCGGAAGCATTTATGTAAAACCCAACAAAAGTACTAATGTTTGAACACGTCATAAGTGTTTAAAAAGTAATCACGATCCATCTGCCCACAACGACCTGCTCCTCCCTGTGCAAGCTCCATAATGTACCTAAGGTCCTGCAAGGCATGCAGCAGAGAGTCAACAACTAGTTGAGCGAGTTCACAGAAAGTAAATGCGTAATAGTACGTTCATGAGTATCAGGTGGCTCTACTGGGCCAGTATAGGTTCCTATTGGAGGGGGCTTCCCATGTTATCAATCCACTAGACTGTGCGTAACCATAAGTGTTCTTCACAACCGAGAACAGTAATACGTACAAGTTTACGCAGGATTTACGTAAGTATCCTTCACAGCCGAGGATAGGGTACGTGGGGGTTTACGTAGGTCTTACGTAAGTGCCTGACACAACCGAGGCAATAGTAAGTATCCGTTCACGCAGGTTTTACGTGAGTATCCTTCACAATCGAGGATAACGAGTAACTTAGTTATACGTAGGTTTTACGTATGTGCCCTACACAACCGAGGACGATAGTATGGTAGTCTAGTAACAGTGTCCGTATGAATCTATTCAACCTTATCCTTATCGATCCCATTCCCAACACCCCGGGAATCCCATGCCTTGGTAAGAGTGTGAACTCACCTTGGGTTGCTCGGCAGATACACAGAAAGTACAGGTAAGCTAGTAAGTGGTCAACCACGTCCTATCATGGTTATTATACAAGTCAGGTTTGGTTCAAGTAATGCATTCACGAATCCTAGCAAACGCGTATAGCATGCAAACAATCAAAGTATAGCAATTCACCACGTGTGCGATTCGGATGCCTAAGCCCAAACTATACCCGGCCCAGCTAACATAAACAGTCAAATTAACAGTCAAGTACGTAAGTCCAATTACTTGGCCCAATCAATTGGGCCCGTGATGGTGTAGGTCCAAAACAGTGTGCGTGTATAACTGGTCTCGAGTCGCAACCAGCGATCTCGAGTCACGATAGGAGGTTTCGAGTCGCAAGAGCTGGTTTCGACTCGTCATGGTCCGGTCTCGAGTCGCAACGGGACTCGCAACCGTGGTTTCGGCTTGTCATGGTCTGGTTTCGAGTCGCAACGGGACTCGCAACCATGATCTCGGCTCGTGCTGCTGTGTGTCGGTGTGAGGTTTCGAGTCGCAACTGGAGGTATCGACTCGCAACCGTGTGGCTATCAAATCGTAACAGATTTCCATGTTTCATGCAATCAGTTTCGTGGTTTCCAAACTTTACACCAAATCAATTAACACAATTCCACCAAAGCAGTTACACAATTTCGATCAAACATGGAAATCAAACATCTAATCCATATGAACCCTAATAATCATCAAAGCATGAACAATAATCCCGAAACACTCGATCATAATCATTTAAGGTTCAATTATCAACAACAATACCCAAACCTACGGTTAACCTAATGTCCGGATTAACCTTTAATCAGTTTCATAATAACATACCGTCCAAATCATGTGAGCCTATACCCGGTTAACAAACATCATTTGGTTTATATCAACATCATCGCATAAACATTATTGTTCATCATAACAATTTACCCTAATCGTTTTGCTCAAAACATATAATCATAACAATTCATCATCATCATACCGAGTCCATATAACACACACATACAACATGCAACCAAATAACAAACATCCAATAAACACTAACCGGAAGAAGGTAGGGGATCGGTTCAGTTTGCAAGCTTCGAAGGGTGTTCGCCGTCCGGTTCCAAAGCAAACGAGAGAGAGAAGTAGGGATTAGGGTTTCTTGTGTGTGAAGGTGATTTGCCAAAGTGTGAGAAAATTACTAACACCCTAGTGTTATGTGTGTAAGGTAGGTGGGCCGAAACCTACTTAGGCTGCCCATTAGGTTCGGTTACAAGCATCACGGCCCAAAGTGGCTTGTGCGATCAAATAGGTGTTGTGCGATTCGAGTTCTAGTAACATACATACAATCATTTAATTCGTAACATACAAAAGAAACACATATCACGTAATCATGCATTTAATCAATTAGGGTAGCACACGCAAATACGTAACGTTACAAGATAGGTCTAAAGTACGAGTTGTCACAGACTTGAACTTGACGTGTCAGATTCAGACTTTGACTTTGATTTTGACTCCGACTTTGACTCCTCTGTTTCATCTTTATCCAACACCTGATCTACCACTTTCTTTATTAACTCGGACTCAGTGTCAGATGATGTGAATGTGACATCAATGTTTTCTGGCAAAGTGACTGAAGGTTCAGACTCCCACACTAAGTTGGTTACCTTTTCGACTCTTTCTAAATTTGGATTTCGTGGCGAATATCCATTTTCAAGCGGGGGTGGACACTTGTTGTAACTGACCCTTTGTTTCTTACCAGAAATCTTCACTTCAGTATCCTTTTTCTTTTCAGGATTCTTTTCTTCAGGTGTTTCTTCTTCAAAAACCTTCATGCCTTCCACGGTTGGATAAATCCTGTCAATGACATAAGAAGTACATGAGTAACTTTTTAACAATCTATTAACTCTTTCTGTTTCAATTCTTTGAGTTTCCAGTTTTTGTTCCAGAACAGCACACCTCTCAATATAATTGTTCACCACTTTCTGCTTTGTCATGAAAGCTCCCTGAAGTGTCTTCATGGTTGTTGCTTGTTCACTACTTGATTCGTTGCATTGATTCATGGCTTTGTTCAGAACACCGTAGGATTCTTTCAACCTGTTCATGTTGTTGATCAATGCATTGTTTTTCTTCTTTATGATCTCACAATTTTCACAATTCACATGAATCATTCTTGCATCAGCTTCTGCATCAATTTTGAAAGCTGGCACTTCTTTTACCTTTCTCTTTATTACTGTAACTTCTTCATCATCACTACTGACTGGTTTTTTTTAGCTTTCTTCTTTTTCTTTTTAGCTTTTTCATCTTCACTATCACTCTCCTCCATCATTCTCAAATGCTCCTGCATTCGTTTTGCATAATAATCATTATCATTATCACTCTCTTCTTCAATTCGAGTAACAAAAGCTTTGGCTTTTAAAATCTCTTTCTCCAGACAGTAATTATCCCAACTAAAATTCTCCCAACTAAAATTCTCCCAACTAAAACCTTCTGGTAATTTTTCATCAGCTTTATCTATTAAACATGCTTTGTTATCAGCTGAAACATATTTGTCCCAACTGAAACCTTTCGATGAATTTTTATCTTCTTGATTCACCATACAAGCTCTCTTTGATGATTCTCAATATCCTTCCTGGCATGAGCAGTTTGTGGCTGTTGTTGATGTGATTTTTGAGCAACTTGATGATAGATCGCTTTCCGATAATAGTCATTGTTATTGAACGGATTTTGAGCTCCACTTGCTTTGCGATTTGTGCACTCCCTCTTGAAGTGTCCTTTTTCCCTGCAATGAAAACAAGTAACTTTAGATTTATCAAATCCTAAAGTAGAAACATTTGCATCACGGAAATCATCTCTTCCCGTGATCTGTTTAAATTTCTCAGCTCTTCTCAACACACTCGCCAAACACCACTTTATATCCATCAATTCCATCTCCTCAGCATCGATTTGATCGTAATCCTCTTTTGTCAGCATTGGATTCCCGATCCTTCCTGCTACTAAGCTTCCATATGACTCTAAAACAGTTCCCAATAAAGACATGTGACTTTTTGCAATTTCTTCTGAATAATCCTAATCATTCTCAAGATTCAATACAATGTTGCATTGTAGCTTCTTGCCATTCTTGGTTGCTGTCAAGTTTGGATCAAATGACGGATATGATGAAAAATTTGTTTTGCTGTTTGATCCTTTAGATGAAGCACTAGATGAACTTTTAGCATTGAATGTAGTTTCAACCTTTGGTGACATGTTCATCTTATCATTGATGCCTGCTTTGTAATAAAGACCGATATCTTGTTCACCATCGAAGTCTTTCATTCTTGGGGGGGGGGGGGGATAGTGCACGGTCCTCCCAACCACCGGAGTGATCTCACTCCGGGAGCCGCTACCCGACCAAGCTAGCTCCGCGGTGACTTCCCCATGCCGAGTTCTTACCCTGGGCGACATATGCCACTCCCAAGACTATTCTTGAAATCTTTCTTTGTTCCATTTCCTGAGCTTCAAGCTTTTCAATGAAATTACTCAATGTTAAATTCCCAAAACCTTTCTTGTTCCTCAACATCATGAGATATGTGCCCCAAGTTTCATGTGGCAGTGCATCAGCCAACTTCTCAATCAATTCTTCATTATCCTTTGTGATGCTCACTCTCTTCATGTTTACTAACAAATTGCAGTATCTCAGTTCTCAAACCACGAAATAGATCAAACTCTTTCTTCAGAAGCGATTTTTTGTTCTTAATCATTTCTTGACTTCCAACAAACTTAGATCTTAATGCCTTCCACATTGAATATGCACTTCCATTGTGTTGCAATAAGACCAAGATATCTTCTTTCACAGCTTGTTGCAATAAACTGATCATTATCTTTTCGTTTTTGTATTTCTTTTTCTCATCAGCACTTAAGTCTTTAATTGCAATCTCCTCTTCGTCATCATTCGTCGGTCTAACATATTTTGTTTCAATGCATTCCCAAGCATCCAAATAATTTGCTTGCACCCAGTTTTCGAAACGCTCTTCCCATCCTTTATACTCCTCAATGTTCATGAGGTTAGGTGGTTTCTGCATAGTGCCCGTTTCATTTTCCAACATTGCTTGCTGAGTAATGGTAATCGGAGTAGCAAACGCGTTGTAGAATTCCTCTTCCATGATTCGGTTTTCAAAAACTCACAAACAGTCAGTTCAAACGAAATTATACTTGGTGCGAAATTCCCTTTCAAACAAAATAGCTAATTCCGTGCGAAATTATCAAAAGAAATTATTCCTTGATGCGAAATCACTAATTTCGTGTGAATCTCTCAAACAAAATTACAAACTGATGCGAAATAAGGTAATTTCGTGCGAAATTATGTTGATGTCATCATCTTGAGCTGATTTTTGTCAAATTGATCAAGTTTTAAGCCGATTTTAAGTCTGAAACTTCAAGAATTTGTTAAAACACTATTGCGCACATAATGTGTGAAATTCAAAGCATTTTGACCATGAAAACTTGTTAATTGTGAAAAAGAAGGTGTAGAAATCAGAATTTGCAGCTGAATTGGTATGAACTCTTCTTCCTGAGCTCTGATACCACTTGTAGGATTGTTTTCTGACCCAAATGAGTCGATCAGAAGAGTTTTGATCAATACCAAAGGCAGAAACAGTCGTATCAAGTCAATTCAGCTAGAATATCACTTTAAACTGTCTTTTGATTGATTTGACAAAGAATTACAGCGAGACGACACTTTGGCAGCACTTCGGTACACGAGCCGGAAAGTTACAAATGAAATCAAGACACCACTATATATAGGCCTGCTAATTTCGCATGGAATTCCCAAACGAAATTAGATTTGATGCGAAATCTAATTTCGTACGGAATTACATCTTAATTTCCTAGAAAATTAACAATGTGTAATTTCGTGCGAAATTAACACCACACCCATTTTTGACAAATTTATCGAACTGCGTGCCCTGATCTATCTAATACAAACAAGACTCGATACAAGACGAAGTCGACAGACGTATGCACCAACAGCCCCTAGTTTCATTAAAACCATGTGCAAATGAGGGGAACAGCTAGAACAAGCTGGAATTTAGATTTTTCATTTTGGTCCCTTCCTAAGATAACTATGGCAGAATGTCAATTTTGGTCCCTGAATGTGCAAAACATGGTTTTTGATGCATTTTTACACGTTTAAGCCCCGTTAATCCCATTTCAAGGCTCTAAATGTCACACCCCGAAATTATCAGAGTTGGCGTGACTGGACCGGTATTTTCATTGCGCAGCGGAAGCAAAATAAGCTAAGACTTCTTGAAAATGAACGCCCACTAAGTACTCGAATCTCCAATGGCTCTCCTATTCCAACTGTGCCTTAACTTTGAAATGCAACCTGAGAAAGAAACATGCGAAAAAGTCAACATAAAGTTGAGCAAGTTCATAGTTTGTTTGAAAAAGATTTGAAATAAATCTTTTGAATAACCGGTTTGTGAAATAATATTGAGAAAACGAATTTAGAAATCATTTTCTTGCCAAGTTATATGGAAACTTTGTATTTGTAATGCATTGTGTTCGTAAAACCAAGTATTTGTAAACTCTCGTATTTGTAATGTTCGTATAACCGTCAATGCCCACCCTGACTTTGACTCCATGCCCGCATAATCCTATGCTTTGACTTTATATGAAATATGGTATGTAATTTGTAAAAATCAGGTATTTCTGTAAGTATGTATGTCCCTGGTATGTAGCAATAAGGAAAAAGAGATCACCACTGGGTTGCAAAGCCAATGGTATGTGTGAAGTGATGCAGGAAGACTCAAACCTAGCAAATTTCGCACCGGGCTTCCGGCTGTAAGACATAGTCACCACATGGTCCATTCAGCAGACTCAGGAGTGGGGCTCGCTACACCCAAATAGATCTATCACTCATGTCCCTCAGTCCTACGATGAGGATTAATGGCCTTAAGTATCCGCCTACCCACTCACATGATCTAAGTAGTATGCCCTCCTTAAGCTAACCATACCATGTATAAAAAATGTCTGTATACTTGTAACATGTATTTTACCCCAACCTCTAAGGCTGAACCTCCCTCGCCTCTAAGGCTGAACCTTCCCAGCCTCTAAGGCTGAACCTCCCCAGCCTCTAAGGCTAACTCCCCAGTCTCTCAGATGATCCATCCCTAGTCATGAAAATCATTCACATTTCGATAATACGCATTTGTTTTGTAAAAACCGGTATATTTAGTATAATCCATTCGTAACATGATTTAGAAATATGAGTTTTTGTTCGTTCAAAAACTTTGTATGTTCTTGCAAAACGTGTATGTCTTTTCACCCCGAAAACATTTACAAGAATGTAAAACCGTAAAAAGTGGGGTTATGAACTCACCTGGATTTCCATGTGCAAAGCTAGCTAAATACGACTTCGTGATGTCGTTTCCAAGACATGGCTTGCTAGCGTGCATTCCACAATATTCCTAACATGGAATATTTTATAAGTTTCTAAATAAACGGGGTAATTAACTACGTGTCGCCGAGCTCTACCGAATCATTAATCGAACGGTTCAACGGTAAGTAGTTAACTTATCGGAAATGATTAAATCATATTTGATAAGTATCATTTTATTGTCGATAATAACCAATAAGTCTTGACAAGACTTGATTCTCGAGAGGTTTGAAAGTGAATAAATATTTATATCCAAATATATAAATATATCGTTAAGATCGTTTGTCGTCCCGAGAAGTCATACGTGTATAAAAGAATATTTACACGAAAATAATATATGACAAACTCGTATTATATATCGCGTTTGGTATGATCTTTGTCAAAATATCCGTATATACCGTTTAGGCGTATAAAATAAATATGAAAAGTTATATTTCCTTTATAAAAGAATCGTTGTTGGAAGTTTGAAATAAATATATAAACTATATTTATCCTATAAACGAATACAAGTCGTTTGATGTTTGCAATAAATATAAAAGCTATATTTATTTTGCAAAAGAATCGTCGTGAAACAAATACATAAACTGTATTTATTTTTATAAAAGCATTCGTATTGTTTAATACTTGAAATAAATATAAAAACTATATTTATTTTTATAAAGCGGATTTGTGTCGTTTGATATTTGAAATAAATATATATTCTATATTTATTTATAAAAAGATTCGAGTTTAAATATAATAATTATATTTACTTGTATAATCGTTTGCGTCATCGTCATTTTTGTAAGGTTTAAGGTGTTGTCGCAAGTAATTATATAGTTGTATTCGTCTTTTATAAAAGATTACTAAAATCAGATAGTTTGTTTTATAACAAATCGCAAATTATTTTACGGATTTTCTTGAAAAACGGGCAGAGTTTCCTCTGTTTTTGGACGCCCCCGACAACACAAGTTGTCGTTATTTTTCAAAATTCAACAATATTCAATCATAATATATGTAATTTTTGTCGACTGTATCGAAACGTATACTATAATCAATTTAGTTTGAGCTCATTGTCACGTACGATTTAAATTATAAAAATAACATAACGAAATCTTTTCTTTTATCCATTACCAAGATTCTCGAGTCGAAAAGCTGTAAAGGTTGACTGAGTTGACCGAGTCAACCTAGTTGACTTGCTTAGACTGTGCTGACCGAGTTGACTCGGTTTGACCGAGTTGACTCGGTTTGACCGAGTCAACCGAACCGAACCGTCTGACCGAACCGCAAGACTTGACCTACGAGACCCATACGTGAATCTGAACTGAAACACAAACCAAAACCATTCACTGTTGCTGACCGGCTGACCCGGTTGACTGAGTTGACCGGGCCGAGCCGAGTTGACCCGAGTTGCTCCAATGTTGACCAGGTTGACCCGAAACTAAACATAACCCGAATCTGTTGAGCGAACCGAAATGTTGACCGAGTTTGACCACCCTCAAACCTGATTTGAACATATCTTGCATCTGACCCGAGCCTCCCGAAGATCCGAACCACTAACGTGAGCCCGGAACTCCTGAACCCGATTTGAAAGTTGAAATGAAGAAACCTATTGAGTGCTTGTCTGAGTCGAACCGAACTTATAACCTCCACCCCGGAGTTTGAAACCCGCCGGTTAATAGCACCGACCACGGGATAAACGAACCGACCGGCGGTCCGAGCCTCTGACCGCCGGTTCTCTCTCTCTCTCCTTCGTCTCTCGGTCTCTCTCTCTCGTACCCCTCTGTGTACCGCCGCTACACGCCACCACCATCTGGTGGTGGCAGCCGTTAATTTCGAAAAAAACAGAGGGGAAAGGGGGGTGCGGTTGCGTGAGAAAGAGGATGAGGGTGGTGGGTGTATGAGGGTGGTTGATTGACGGTGATAACCGGTCGCCGGTGGCCGGTCGGAGGTCCGGCTCCGGTCACCGGAGGTATCTTCCAGAGAGAGAGCTGAGGATTGTTGTGAACTGGGTTTTCAAAGAATGAAAATGAGAAATCTGAGAGGTTAGGGATCTTTATATAGTAGAATTATTTATTTTTTAATTTAATTTTTTTTTTAAGTGGGCTTGGACCCTAGGCCCACAAGCCCGTTTCGTGCGGCCCGAATCATTACTAGAGCCCGTTCTCGCAACCGAGTGTCATAAATTGTTTTAAAATGAAATCTTAGAGCCGAAATACTAAAAATTACATCGAAAACTATTGTTTGACGTGTTCGTTCGATCGTTGGCGTTAAATCGCGTAAAACTTGTTTCGTTCGTCGTTCCTTGTTCGTTTTTTGATCCTTTCTAACTGCGTATAATAAAATTTGAAAACGAAGTTAAATATATCAAAATATTTCAGTTTTTAAGTTAACACGCATGTCTGGTGCTTCCGTTTCGTTACCGGTGCGTTTCCTGTAGTCGCGTTCCTTGTTCCTGTTTGCGTTTTGCGATGTACCGAAGCGAAATCAATTCACAACATTAAATTCATAAATATAAAATATTCGTAGAAAATCCGTATTTGTCAGAGTTTTCAGTATTTTGTACTGTGTCAGTTTGCTGTCGCGTAATATTCAGCAGATTTCCCGTAAATCACCACACGCGCACTATATAGTCGAATAAACGTTCCTGGGCACTCCAAAGGCCTAATTGTTGGACCGTGTGCGACCCTAAATAGTCAGTAAAAGCAGTTCATCTTTGAATACAGAGGCGGAATCAAAGTAAACAAAGTCACAACAACTTTCACCTTTCAATTTCCTTTATATTAATGCTTTCTTAGTGAATTTTGACAACAATTCGACACCTAGCACATGACCTAATTCCGCTCCAAACATTGCGAATGAAATCATCACACACATATATATAGTAGCTCTGATTCCGCTTGAAATGGTTCAAGCAGAACCCCATGATGATCAAACTCGAGTGGAATCACCAGTTTCACTTTGGAGCGGAATCTCATCTAAACACTCTCGAGCGGAATTAGATAATATCCAGATTTCGCTTGAAATGTCATAAATGTCATTTCGAGCGGAATTACAATCTAAAACCATTTTTCATGTTTTCCGACTCTGAACAACCTATCTAGACCTAAGACTCGATTAAGACGTAGTTAACAGACATTCAGTGCACCAACAGACTCCCCCTTGGATGTTGACGAAGTCTTTGGCATCGAGTCTTCAGTCTCGGTCTCTCTCCAAATTTGTCTTCACTTTGTAAAAACTCTCTTCACAGGTTTAGAATTTTAAGCTGGCTCCATCTTCAGTCTCCCCTTTGACTGTTGTTCCAGACTCCCTCTTTCACAGACTGCCCCTCTTAGTATCCTGGGATCTGGGATCTTGATCTGGTTCAAACTTTGACATTTTGCAGCCGTGGGAATGATGAAGTCCACAACCTGTTTCTCAAACATATAACATTACAATCTATCTTTTCACAATAAAACATATTAACTTATCTGTTCAAGAAATCCACTTAAGTATTCAGGTCCAAATTAATGACCCTGATTACTCAATTAATCTACCAAGTTCAATTTAATGACCTTGGTTGATCTTGTGACAAAACAGACTGACTTTTATTGAACTATTTCAAACTTTTTCAGAAAAATAACAAGTATCAAGTTATTGAACTTGTTTTATCTTTTTATCAATCAGATTTTAATAAACTATAAGCTCTCCTCATCCTCCAGTCCAGAAACTTCCTGCCACTGCTTCTTCTTCAGAGAATCCAACGATCAACTTTCCACTTTGGTTTGCCGGAAAATAAAGCAGAAATGAAAAATCTTTTTGGATTTTCAATAATATTTCTAAACTAGGAATGAAATACAGAAACTAAAATTACAGAATGTAAAGAAAGTAAACTATTTACAAACATATTTTTGGTGAGCGTGTTAGGGAATCATATGAGTTATCAGACAAGTCACTAGTACCGTTAAGCTTAATTTCATACTCAGAATTAAACAATTCACCTCGATTGTCGATATACTGATCCACTTAAATTCTCACACAAACTTCAATCTATTCAGGATACGAATTAGATGTCTTAATGAACTTAAACTCATTCATGTGTCCCACCTCTTGAATATACTCTCATATCCAGAATCCCAATACTCAGTCTTACAGGTGAGTATACCACAGATGATATCTGTGTGACATCTGTGCCTCCACGGCCATCAAACAAATACCAAATCAATGAAATATTGTATTTCTTACTTGGGATTTGTATAAATATGTGTATCATTTGCACATATCAATTCTCGTTCGATTTCAAGCTCTAAATCGCTTTCTGGAAAGTTATACGCGAACTGATGCGCAAACGTAATCAGTTTAGCGCAACAAACACTCCGGAATAGTGACATGGGCTTAACATACCATAAATAACCTTTACATAACTTAGAAATAAGTTTTGGATGGTTCTGAATACCTCTGGACATCCAAAAATTTATGTAAGCATTAAAATATTATGTTTTAGTGTTCGGCATAATAAAAATCCATTCGTCGCGCAATTTGGATCGTTTTTGCGTTCGTTACGACTTCCGTCGTAATTAACCGAACAACGCAACCGTACGACCAAACGAACCGACATCCGAGATAATTTTGAGCATGTTTTGAGTTCCCTGTACTTTAACTTCATTTTAGAGACTTGAAATGAGGTTAACGGGGCTTAAACGTGTCAAAAATGAGCCGAAATGCAAGTTTTACAAGTTCAGGGGCTAAACTGTCATTTTATGAAAGTGCTGGTCTGCAGGTCCCTTACGGACCGTATGGGCATGTGCTTACGGTCCGTAAGCAGTCCCCAGATCAGCAGAAATGCAGAAACATTGAATCTGGTCCATTCCACCTGTTCCAATGGTTTTTACCCCTTGAATTGCACACTATGGGCTGGTATTTGATGTCCCCATGGTATTCAAAACCTTGTGCCCAAGTGTATGGTCTAGATCATTCCTTCTTTTCCAAGAAACGATCCTAACGGTTGTGGATTTCCTATAAATACCCAACCCCCACTTCATTCATTCCCACATTTGATCTGAGTTTTTCTCTAAGTGGTTGTGTTTGTGCACTTCCTACCTGAGATTACTTGGAATCAAACCTTGCGGGGACCTTCTGTAAGTATTCTTTCGCGTTTATCGTTCGTTTTAGCGTTAAAGTCAAATTGTGTTTGACTTTCTGCTTTGACCAGTTTATGGTCAACGCGAAGTTCGTTTGAACTTCATAACGTGAGCATAATCACGATGGTTATAGTCCCTAGTAACTATACCTACTGATTACCGCGTTATCTAGTCTCAGTGACGAGTCGTAGCTTCGGCCAGAATGCGTTTTCTCGCGTATTTTGTAACCAAGCTACTTATAGGTATCAAAACCGTTTGTTTTGATACCAAACCTGTTTTCTAACTTAACTAAACATGTTTTGACATGTTTAGCTCGTCACTTTTTAGTTTAGTGCTTGTGTAGAGTCGTAAGTCAAGCGGACTAAACACTCGCTTAGACTTTCGAACACGACCCGTTTGGTCGATCATTAGGATCCGACCAAACATGTTTTGTGACCATAGTAGAGTAGGGAATAACCTTCCGAGGTTATACCTTATGGTCACTTAGGTTTAATAAGTCGCATGATAGGTAGTTATATGCCTTTAGTAAATTACCAAAATACCCTTTTCATACATAATTGGTAATTAAGCATATGTAACCTAAACTTTTGACACATAACTAATTATGTAACATAATTAAACATGTATGGGCATATAATACTTGTCACAGGACTAGTTAGACGTCTCGAACGCGCTTTTGCGTGCACGACGCGTTAAAGTAGCGTAAGCTACCTTAATGGGTCGCGATGGGTCGAAAGCACTTAGGTTAGGTTTCAATTTAGTATGTAGGCATTGTTAAATCATGTCATATGAGTTCCAATAACTCATTTGGTTTACAAGACCTCATCCTATCCGACCCTCCGACTTAGGTCCGGTTTATTTATATAGTTATTAGGTTGCCGATTGATTCCGTGCTCCTTCTAGCTTTGCTTGGTTGTTGTTCAAAGACCACTAAGCATTCTCAGGCGAGTACATAGTTCCCCTATTTTACTGTTTTCGATTGTTTTGGGGTGATCCATATGTGTTAAATGATTTCAACGTTTAATCGATGTTTTTCAAAAACGATTAAGATGGTTTATATTAAAACTAATAACGATTTTGATAATATGAACAAGCTTGTTGGTCGTAATTACATAACGAATAATATCCATTAATTTTGGCCAACCCGACCAGTATTAGGTTATGGTACCATAGGATTTGATAAATCCCGCTATCAGACTGCACCCATGGTTATGTGTGGGTTAGGTGGGTAGCGACCGAATCTGTAATTGTTAACTTACCCTTTGGTGGTTAGCTAATGCGAGATGATTGTTAACTTACCCGTTGGTGGTTAGTTAATGCGAGATTAGCGATAGGCGAGTCACGAAGGTTTAGATATTATTAGCGAGGCGACCAAAAGTAGTTTTCACAAATTAAAACGAGGATGATTTAAACGATTTTAAACGAGTTAACGATTTTGAAACGATCTTAACGAGTTAAACGATTTGGGTAAACGATTGGTTTTTGGTTAGTGTTTAGATAACGAGACAGGTGTAATATGTTGAAAGCATGGTGGATACGCCGCTGGTACTTCCTATATATAAGTGTTTTCAACATATTACATACCGTGGCGTTATTTAGTTCACTTGGGTAAACGATTTTGAGACGATGTCACACAAACGAGGTTTTTTAAATGATATAAACCACACGAGTTTTGTTAACGAGTTTTTACGAGATTTTTACAAATTGCTTTAACTAAATGTTTTGGGTTAAGAATCATGGCTATGAGATTTTATAACAAACTATAACCAATTTGATTTGAGTTGGTTATTTATGTTGTAATACACTTTTCAAAACAAGGTAAGTATTTTGACTCTTTGAGTCTAACAAGGTACTACAACATATAAACTAGCCATGAATCCGACACTCTCATAAAACCTATATACTCGCCAGCATTTCTTTGCTGACTTTGTTTTCACATATGTTTCAGGTAATGTTGATTGATAGGATGCACTCACATAGGACTGGACAAGGCCTTAGTGACTTAATAACAATGATAGACTATGTTTAACTTGACGATGTAAATGTTTAATGTTTAATAAAACGAAACTTAAAATTTCCGTGTGTTTTGAAACAATGATTCTGTTACAACACTCCCCGATGTTTCCGCCACGTTTTGTTGTTTTAACGTGGTCGGGGTGTGACAGAAAAGTTGGTATCAGAGCTCGTGGTTATAGGGAATTAGGTTATTAGTAATTCTTTGACCTAGTCTATAACCTTCCTAGGACCCTAACACAAGATTCTTGTGTTTAGATTTTAAAACAATACCGTCACCTATCCTTAGGTGACAACCACAATAAGAACATAACTTTCGAACCCGCTTCGAAAATTAATCATCTGTTCTAGGATGATTGAATTACTATGTTTTGAACCCTCTGTTATACGGTTTTGAACCCTCTGTTATACGGTTTTGAACCCTTCCGGTTTGATTCATCTTTGGCTTTATGCCTTTTGAGTTTTCAAAATCTCGTCAAAGTTCAGGTCTAAATAATGTGAACACGTGCAAACTGGAAGAGTGAATGCCTGTACCCTGAGTTTTCTGTCTAAGGCTAGAGTGTTCGTACAAATCCGCAGTATCGGACCAGTCACTCTTACCTGGGAACTCTTGGGGTGAGTGTTCCCTTATAGGCGAGCATGTCTTCAGTGATACATTAATATGACCCATTTACTTTGATTAGTCACCGTCTCATTTGTTTGCCTTAGGTAACAAACAAATGATCGCAATTTTTATGCATTGCCATTCTATTTTGATTACCCGATAGCCTTTCATTCATTTCCCCTTTGTCTTTCCTTTCCTTCAGAATGTCACTTCATCGCAACGACGCTCAGATGTTCGAACAGGCTACTAAAGTTGCCCAGCGAATAGGCGAAGTAATCCTGAAGACTGCTGAATTAGTTGTTGCCATGTCCCGTCTTCAGGATGAAACCACCCGAGAAGCATCAAAGGAAGCAAAAGCCAAGCCTTCGAAAAGGTCAAAGAAGCGTAAGACCTCGAAGAATCCTCCAGCTGTTGCACCAAATCAAGCAGGACCTGGTCAGGTGGCAACACCACCAGCCAAGAAGCGGTACTTGGGAACTACTCCTTTCTGCAATCAATGCAATGGCCATCATCCAAATCAAGCACCTTGTTTCAAATGTACCCACTGCGGGCGATGGGGACATTTGGTTAACATGTGCCGCTTTGTCATCCAAAACAAAGCTGTTGCAGGTCCTACTGTTGCTCGAGCACCATACGAAGGGACGACCCCTTTGTGCCATCAATGTAACCTCCATCACCATGCTAGTGTCAAATGCCAAATATGCTTCAAGTATGGACTTGTTGGTCATTTAGCAAGAGACTGTCGTTCAGTCGCTAGGTTAAACCAAACTATTCAGAACCCTGTTCAACTTCAAGCAAATCCAGTACAAGCTCGTTTTCCTCTTGGAACCTGCTACTTCTATGACAAGACAAGTCATTTCAGGGACGAATACCCAAAGTTTGTCAATGCAAATCTGACCCACGGATGAGCATTGGGCTGATTAGAAGAAGCTGTTGCTTGAAATAATTGGAAACTTATGCTTTTGTTTCTTTTGTTGAACTCTGAAACAAGCTGTTTGGTTTATAAATAAATCGTTATTTACAATTTTGATGTACAAGTGTAGTTACATGTGTGTATGGCATACCCCTGTAATATCTACACCAAAGAACTATGTTCTTTACAAACTACTCTTGTAAGTTCTCCCATTCATGTGATCGCCCATGATTTCCTCAAAAATTCTAAGTACTCGTTTCAAGAAACGAAATACCGAATATAAGTGACATTTTGAGTAATCACTTTAAATCCTTGGTTAGATAACTAAGAGTATTTTTCGATCTTATACCCAAACTCCAAATTCTGCTTCATATGTCGCCTTGGCATAGCTAGCACCTCAACTTCATGAGGATTCTACCTCATGTATCGACTTAAGCATGTCTAGTGCAAGGTTTCGAAGCATCCCCTACTATTCAAATTTTGAAATCCATATAGGATCTTTTAGATCCATGTGAATGATTATCGCTCAAATCGGAAACCTTGATTGGATTCTTTGTACGCCTTAATACGTACAATTCAATAAGGACGAGCCGAATTCCTATCAAGATCTCTCTATCTTCATAGTTAGATTTTTTGAAGATGTTTAAAGCGCCAAATGAAATCCACGGATTGGATTCCTGGTGTGCTTTAAATACCCGTGTCCAAAGATAACAAATTAAAGGTCAAGTTAAACGATTATGTGATTATGTGTTTCTTTTATGTATTTGTATAATCCGAGTTATTCAAATCCTCGTAGAACCTTCCATATCTTCATATGAGGGATTCATAGTAGGATATCCAAAGGTACTACCTTAAATCCTTAATGGGCTTCTACGTGGTAGTTAAGACCCTTGGATTTTATAGTACCATTCCTTAATTCGAAAAGAGACCCTTTGGGTGGCCTAGTAAAAAGATTGATTCAAATCTGGTTAGGAATGACATGTGATGATATAGTTGGAAAGACTCCTTGGGGGTCTGTTTTAAAAGATCATTAATTGATCTAGAGGACTCTATGGTGGTCTAGTCACACTCATCACAGGTTTGTTTATCGGGTTTTCCCCTACACATTATAGAATACACTGTGTGGACTATGCAAGGAATTACGTAATTATGGACGCGTACATAATTATGAAATTCAGTGCACAAAAATCACAGTAAGATTTATCATGTGTAAGAACCGATAGTGACAACAATAACGGAATGTGAACAATGTAATGGAGGTACGGTGGACGCATCAATGACACTTCATATACTTATATATAAGTGTCTGTCACACCCCCAAAATCCACCTGCGGATAACACCCGCTTCGAGGGCGTGACTGACCAGGATCCAGCCACCAATTATACTGAGCATTTAATTAATAGTAGAAATATTTAATATCCGAAGTAATTAACAACATTAGAGTTTAGATTCGGTAATTGGTTTAACAAAACAGCGGAAGCATAAACCAAAACAGTTTTAAAGACAGTTCATTGATCAAAACAGTTATCCCAACACACGGGTTTGACGAACACTACACATCCCCAAGCAGCAGCTCCTGAATCATTGGTTACCTGCAAAGCATGCAGTAAGGGGGTCAACAATAATGCTGAGTGAGTTCACTAGTTGTCCAGTTTTAATTACCAAAAACTTGTTTCGCCGGTTAATTTACCCGTTTATACATGCCCTGGGGAGCTACCCCAAAAGTTAGCGACTAAACTGTTTTTCCAATACCGAACACTAGTAACCGTTGCGTATCCGCAGGATGCCCCGTTGTCAATGTTCTATCATCATTGACGGATTTCTGAGTACATTAGTTCACGACCGTCCCAAACCAGGGCACGATGTGAGGCTGGTAAACACCTAAATAGCGCTATCAACTAATAACCCGCTCGCCTAACCCGGCGACTAATCGGTATTTGTAGTAGGGACTTGAGTGATAGAGTTTCGTTTAGTGCCGTTAGTTGCAATCCGTATAAACAGTAATTAACCAAAAGGTTTCCCAATACCCGGGAAGGAAAAGTAAGTTTTGTTCCCAATAACCAGGGAAAGTATGTAAATGGTATCCCCTTTTACCAGGGGATAGGATTGTCCAAAAGGTTTCCCAATACCAGGGAAGGAAAAGTAAGTTTTGTTCCCATAACTAGGGAAGGTATGTAAATGGTATCCCCTTTTACCAGGGGATAGGATTGTTTTAGTCTCGTGTCCCAAACCACCGGGACGCATGCTTTTAAGTTGTGAACTCACCTTGGGTTGCTCGGTAGGTTTAGGTTACTTGTCAATCACGTTGGTCACCACGTCCTAACATGGTTACCGGTATAGGTCAGGTTCGGTATACAAGCATTCACGTAAAACACATACTGGCACGTAACATACATATAAATAAACAGTCGTTGGGTTATTGGGCCGGCCTAAACAATTAAGCAGTCACAGCAACACATAATTCAGTCAACAGATAGTCCAAGTTATACACATATGGGCCCAATAACCCAAAATGAACAGCCCACTCGCAACCAGCTGGTCTCGAGTCGCAACCAGGTGGTTTCGGCTTGTCACGTTATGGTTGCGAGTCGTAACCGTGGTCTCGAGTCATCATGCTGTGGTTGCGAGTCGCAACCGTCGTAGTCTCGAGTCGAAATCGTGTGTTTCGAGTAGTCCTGCTGTGGTTGCGAGTCGCAACTACGTGGTCTCGAGTTGTCTTGCCTTGGCTGCGAGTCGCAACGACGCGGTTGCGAGTCGTGAGCTGTCCCTATCACATACACGTGATGATGCAGATGCAACAGTCCGAAATTGTACCATGTATTCAGACCCAGATTAGGAAACAACCAATAATATTTCACTAACACTTTTCCTAATCTGCCCATATACAACAATAGATCAAACATTACCCTTTTAAAATCTTCAAACCACATTCAAACAAGTTCATCTTACATTCATAGTTTTCTAGGGTTTTCATGTCACATATAACCATATTTTATGAACAAAAATCAAGATTATCATGGCAAGAACAAAGAAACATGCATTACATGGCCGAAATCTTAAGTTCAACATCAACATTTTGCAAGAAACAAAGAAGTATAGTTTGGTTGGCCATGAACTCTCTTAGACTACCATTTTTAGTTATTTTAAGCATGTTTAGCAAATATTCATACACAAGGTTTAACACACATAATCCAACTTCACAAATCACCCAAAAATCATGTGTAACAATTTTAACTAACCATCTTCTAGTTTATAAACATTCTACTCATCAAGCATTCAAAGCATCTTCCACACAAAATAGGACACTAACCGGTTAGAAGAAGAAGCCGAGAACAAGGAGAAATGAACCGAGAAGATGGAGTGTCCGAGTTAGTGGTGATGAACTTGTCCGAGTTCTCTTGTCCGAGATCCAAGCTTGAACCGAAAAGAGAAGAAGAGTGGTGTTGTTGTTGAAGGTTTACTAGTTGAGAGAAAATAGGAGAAGTGTGTGTTTGTGTGTTTGTGTAAAGTGAAGGAAAGTGGGGAAGGTGGGGTATATATACCAAGGGATGTTTCGGTTTGGGCTTGGGGTTTCGGCCCAAGCCGGTTACGGCCCAAAGGCCCACTCGCAACCGCCCGGTTGCGAGTCACGGTCTCGACTCTCACACACACATATATATATTACATACATATCGCACATAACATGTAAAAGTCACATTTTCATTTAATAATATTTATATACACAAGTATTACACGGTGTTCGTTCGGAAAAACCTCGAGTGTCACATTATCCCCAAGTTTTAAGAACTTTCGTCCCGAAAGTTGAAGCAGCCACTGCCAAGCTAGCGTGTTTTAACGGGGTGTCACATCATCCCCCCGTTAGTTTGGAATTTCGTCCCGAAATTCGGTTGTAGCTTCAGTGCTGGGGTTTTCGTTTAGGGATAACTGGGAATACTTGGACTTCATCTGGTCCTCCCGCTCCCAGGTAAACTCTGGGCCGCGACGTGAGTTCCAACGAACTCGAACAAAAGGTATTCTAGTGCTCTTGAGGACCTTAACATCCCGGTCCGTGATTTTGACAGGTTCTTCGACGAATTTCAACTGTTCGTCGATCGTGAGTTCCTTCAGAGGAACTACGTGCGTCTCATCTGACAGACACTTCTTTAGATTCGACACATGGAAAACGTTGCGAACTGCACCGAGTTCTGCTGGTAAGTTCAGTCTGTAGGCCACCTTGCCTACTTTCTCAAGGATTTCGAAAGGTCCAACGTACCGTGGGTTGAGTTTGCCTCGTTTACCAAAACGAACCACACCCTTCCAGGGTGAAACTTTGAGTGATACCCGCTCCCCAACCTGGAGCTCAAGTGGTTTCCTGCCCTTATCGGCGTAGGCCTTCTGACGGTCACGAGCGGCCGCCATGCGTTGTCGTATTTGAGCAATCCGCTCAGTAGTGTCTACCACATGTTCTGGACCAGTGATTTGACTATCCCCCACCTCTGCCCAACAAAGAGGTGACCGGCATTTACGTCCGTACAATGCCTCAAACGGAGCAGCTTTAATGCTGGTGTGGTAGCTGTTATTATACGAGAATTCCACGAGTGGCAGATGCCTTTCCCAGCTGTTGCCAAAGTCGTTTACACCAGCGCGAAGCATGTCTTTTAATGTTTGCATAGAGCGTTCGGACTGCCCGTCCGTCTGTGGGTGATACGCTGTGCTCATATCTAAACGGGAGCCAAAAGACTTGTGCATTGCTTGCCACAGTTCCGAAGTAAAACGTGCATCTCGACCAGAGATGATAGAGGTGGGCACCCCGTGCCTCGAAACAACTTCCTTGAGGTATATCTTCGCCAGAGTGGAGAATTTATCTGTTGTCTTTGATTGCCAAGAAGTGTGCGGATTTCGTGAGTCGCTCCACGATCACCCAGGTAGTATCGTTTCCGCGCTGTGATCTAGGTAGGCCAGTAACGAAATCCATGGAAATTTGCTCCCATTTCCATTGTGGTATCTCTGGTTGTTGGAGTAGGCCTGAGGGTTTCTGATATTCCGTCTTGACTCGCGCACAAGTCAAACACTTGCTGACGTAAGTTGCTATGTGGGCCTTCATGCTAGGCCACCAATACGTAGTCTTAATATCGTGGTACATCTTTTCCGAACCAGGGTGTACTGAGTAGCGAGATTTGTGCGCTTCATCCATCGCAAGTTCTCGTAAGTCGCCATAGAGTGGGACCTAAATGCGTCCTGTTACATAATAAGCACCGTCTTCCTTCTGTTCTAAGCATTGCCTTGACCCGCGTAGGGCTTCAGCTCTATCGTTCTCTGGTTTCAGTGCTTCTATCTGAGCATCTCGTATTTGCGAAGGTAGACTAAAATGGATTGTGAGTTGTAAGGCTCTTACGCGCTTAGGCGTAGTGTCCTTCCGACTGAGGGCGTCTGCCACTACATTGGCCTTGCCCGGGTGATACCTGATAGAGCACTCGTAATCGTTCAGCAGTCCGACCCATCGTCGCTGTCACATATTCGGTTCCTTCTGCTTGAATATGTGTTCTAAACTTCTGTGGTCGGTGTAGATGGCGCACTTGGTTCCGTATAGGTAATGCCGTCATAACTTAAGTGCGAAGATCACTGCTCCCCGTTCCAAATCAAGCGTTGTGTAGTTCCTTTCGTGCGTCCTAAGTTGTCGAGAGGCGTAAGCAATAACCTTCTCGCGTTGCATCCGTGTGTAACTGGAATCCTGATTCGAAGCACCATGGTATACCGCCAGATCACCCGTACCCTAGGGTGAAGATGATGCTCAGTGCATTACAAAGTTGGGATTCGAAAGCTGAAAAGACGTCCTCCTGTTTTGGTCTTTCACGAACACAACACCCTGCTGTGCCAATGAGACTTAAGCTGTGCGACCTTCGAAAATCTTGTGATTAAGCTGCGATAGTATCTAGTGGGACCAAGAAACTCCTGTATCCTCGAAGGGATCTTTGATGTTGATCAGTTCCTAGCAAAAAAAGAAAATGTGTACTTCCCAAATCCTGAAGTCATGCTTAGGTAGACTTCGCACGTAGACGCTCCTCCCCTAGAAGCTCTACAATGGAATACAAGTGTTGTTCAAGGTGCCCCTTTCTCCTAGAAGTGATTCAACACGTACTAGATAAACACAGTTGCAGTGTGATCCATAAAGCAGCTGGTGGGTTGTTCACCCCAAAAGGTCATGGAATAATTCATCCGGTGTCTCCTGGAAATGGCCTTATTGCGTTCACTATGCCGTTTTAGGAACATCCTCCTTTTGGACTTCCATCTGATGTTAGTTAATTCGCTACTCAATCTTCGCATAGGAGCATGACCCATGTAACTGGTCAACAGGTTGTCAATACAGGATCGAGACAAACGGTTATGGGCTGTCACCTTGATGAGTTCTTAATAGTCAGTATACACACGAAGAGGCCCATCTTCCCTAAGATAGGTGGGGCTCCCCCAAAGCGAAGAACTAGACCCTACAAAACTCCTGTCCAACGGTTCCTATAGTTGCTTTGATAGATCTTGCGACCTTCCTGGCGCAAAATGGTAAAAGTACAAGTAATCAGGGCTGCCTCAGACGTGAGATCAAACTGAGATTTCGCCTAACAAATTTTCGGAAGAAAAACTGAAGGTTCCTCGGATAGCATGCCGAGAGAAACAACGAACAACTGGTGGATCCTCGATCCACTTTTCCTTAGTCTTAACATCCGTAGCGGTTGCTAACACAGCGGAGTAATCCCTCTGTAGACACTTCTGGCCTTCACAGCTGAAATGGCGCTAACTATTGAACTACTCTGATGCTTTAGAACAATTGCCGATTCTCCACACAAAGTTTTCTCCTCACCGGGTATATTCGCGTGATTCCTGGGTAACCAATTCACACCAACTACTGCGTTGTAACCATCGAGTGTGATAGAAGGAAGGTCGACATCGGACACTCGTCCCACAAGGTCGTGTTTACATCCTAACGAACTTTGGAGATTCTATTTGACTTGCCATCAGTCGATTCCACATCTGGTTCGGTTAGAGATGAAGCAAACAACTACTCATACAAGCTACCATGTTGCTACTATGCCTGGCGTCGCCTGCGCCAATCCTAAATGCCCTTCCACGAGCATCATTTCCAATGTTGTTGTTACGGTTGCGAGGATTCCCATTACTATCATCATTCCCCTGGTTGTTGACCTTGATGTTGTCGCGACTGTTGTTTTCTGATGTCGTTGCTTGAAATGGTGCGCTACGATCCTTCACTGACAAGTCCATCTTGTCACGTTTCCGGGCCGCGTCCCAAGGTGTACTTATTGAGCTGGCCGTTACGCATTTCCGCACCATTTTCAATTGTCATTGCTTATGGCCCGACTGATTCGTAAGAGCTGGCTCCTATGAGCCGCTGACTAGGGTTAAGGGTTCGATTGGAGTCAATTCGCTGATGCTCGTTGTCGGTGACTAGGGTCGTTCAGATGCTGAAGCCAGTAAGGTACTACGTCTACCCTCTTGACTAAGTAATACACGGTATGTTGAGATAGTGTTGCAGAAGTGATCGTACTTCAGGATTTAAGACGTCAACACGTTAAGTTCCAGCAAGCGAAGAAAGGTGAGAAGGATATAGACCAATCATTGTCGTTTCAACATCCCTCCCGGGGATGTTCGTACAAGCACCTAATGTTCTACACAGTTCGCTAGGCGTTCATATGGGTGTTCAGGTAATACATCGATAGCATCGAGGTTCGAAAGGGGTGCAGGGAGAAGTGAAAAGATCGTGTTCGAGTAGGAGACAATCACTGCTACGGCTCCTATGGACTGTTGTGTTTCTCATCATATAAATAACGAAACGGAACCCCTTTTTCACTTGTTAAGCCTCACTGGGACTCACATCCACCCCACTATATTATTATGTGTGCACCCACAATAATATTGTGATTTGCATGTTCATCTCAGCTCCTCTTAACTCATGTCAAATGGTTCCCCCACACTCGAGTAGATTCCAAAGAGTATCAAGTAGTGTAAGTCATGGAGGTTTAGGGAATTACCACCCTATTAATCACATGATACGAGAATGTGTACATGAATTCATATTGGTGTGCTAACGTGCAATCACATGCAATATCGTATGTGGGCGTTCACTAGTTAGGCATACTAGTACGTATAGCGAAACAGGAATCATAAAGTAAGCAAACAAGTAAACACTGGTCCGAGCTATGAGGTCAAAAGTGTTGAGCCTTGTACTTGGAGTGTAGTGTCGTCACGAGTCACGGGTTATAGTCTGGTTTTCTCCAAAAAGATTTTCCCCTTTTTAAAACCAAGTTCACTATAACCAATGGCTCTGATACCAATCTGTCACACCCCCAAAATCCACCTGCGGATAACACCCGCTTCGAGGGCGTGACTGACCAGGATCCAGCCACCAATTATACTGAGCATTTAATTAATAGTAGAAATATTTAATATCCGAAGTAATTAACAACATTAGAGTTTAGATTCGGTAATTGGTTTAACAAAACAGCGGAAGCATAAACCAAAACAGTTTTAAAGACAGTTCATTGATCAAAACAGTTGTAACGCCTCGTATTTTTGTATTTTTATATTTTTAGAAAATTCAAGTTCGTTTTCTATTTTTAGAAAATCAGATCGAAAACGGAATAAAAAACGTCAAACGACGCATTTTTACGCGCTTTTAACGCAACCGACGGTCAAGCGCGACGACAACGACTACCGGTACTCTTTTACATATTTTTTTAAACTAAAATTTTATATTATGACGTTCCGACGATTTCGGGTTTTGATAACGAGTCTCGTAGGAATTACGAGCCACTTAACACGAGATTGGGCTTGTGGGCCTTAGGCCCAAGCCCACCTAAAACAAAATCTAACCTACATATAAATAGAAAAGAGAACCCTAAATATACAATATGATATCAGCCGTTACCTTACCCATTCCTTCCCTCTCAAATTCCTTGTCTGAAGTCCCTAAACCCACGGACAAACAAACCCAACCAAATCACACTCATCTCTCAATCTCGCACACTTCCACAAGCCAAACACCCTCTCGGCCACCCCTCCCCCTCGACAGAAGGCCAACGACCAAAGCCGGTGGAGCTCGACGGTGTACGAACGGTGGAGCGGAGGTGCGGTTATGGCGGTGGTGAATCGGAACGATGTCTCTTCGTCCCGATTTCCGATGACGGTGACGAGTTTGGGTGAAGTGATGACGAAGATGATACGAGAAAATGAAGAAGAAGATGGCAGGAGAGAGAGCCAGTGTCAGGAACCGCTCCGCAGCTCACGGCGGTGTCTCGGTCCACCGAGTTCACGTCGTTTCCCCTGGTTTCGAAGCTCGCCGGAATAGCTCAGAAGTACCCGGAGTCCGTAAGCACTGTCGAAGGTGTCAACACCTCTCACCGGAGAAAAATACACGTCGTCGGAACTTCCAAGCTCATGCCGGAGAAGAACCACAATCGCCAGAGTTTCGCCGGAGAATCGGAAGTCCTTTGACTCGTGTTCGGTATACCTCGTTTTATATTTCATTACTTTCATTTAAACACTCGATTAACTGTTATGTTATTCAAATTTGAAACAAAAAAATGAATATATATAACAGTTCAGTCAATTGGTTTTTTTAGGAAAACGATGATACGTTGTTTTGATTTAAGAATTAAGAACCAAATTATTATAATTTTTAATATCTGTTTTGTATTTTGGTCCAACTGTTCGGAACCCATATTAGCCACTCTTTGATTCCAACATCATTTTTTTTATTGTTAATTTGTTCCAAACAAATTACTTTTATATAACTTTTATTATATTAAAAGAACAAATAATCTTAGTATTTTTTTTTTAGAATCTGAACAAATGGGATTGTGGACATCGTAGATAGAAATTCATGCATAGAAGATGAAGTTTTATTTACATGTCTATAAATTAAATTTTCATGTGATCATTGGTCAACATTATTCTTTCAAATACTGTGATAATTTGTATCATATAGAAAATTTGTATATTTATTTGTTACGAGTATGCTAATATTATTCAAACTAATATGGAGTCCGATGGTAGGAAATATAAACCGGAGAAACGACTTTCATTTTCATGGTACAACCTTGGCTCACAAGAAGTATTTCACTCATATTATTAATAAAACTTTTGAAATAAAATCTGAGTTTATAAATCTATAAGTTAGTAAATGGCATTTTGATAAACTCTAGTTTTACAATTTGACAAAGTTACCAGATAGTTTATAACTAACGTAAAGGTGTGATAGAGTTTTATGATCGGTTTATAAATAAATTAAGAGAATGTGAATTAATCCTTAATTTCATATATACCCATTCTTTGTAAATTCAAATCAACGAGTTTTAGTAACTAAGTATAATAATGAGTTTTATTTTATTATTTTAACCATACTATATATAGGGATTCTATTTAACCTACAAACGTTAACGAGTTCGTTATGTGCCATGTTAAATCTCTAGGATAACCATTACGTTTGTTCTCTTGGATTTCTCAATCCTTACCCGTGCGTTATTTCAAGGAATTCTTATGCGCAACCACTGTGAGCATACTCGATCCCTTTTTACGCTTTATTACCTTTGGGATGCAATACATGTACTTTGAATCAAACACACAAACATGCTAGAAATTCTTTTATACAAAGAATCTCTATATTTGCTCATACGTGTTATACTCGCATTCATACGTGTTATACTTGCAATCATACGTGTTTAAATTCATATGCTTGTACTTACTCATTGCCATGAAAAATCTTTTTAAAACATTTTTATACTTATACTCAAACTTGTATGCTCGCCAATACTTTTTGTATTGAACTATGCTTTAACATGTATTGCAGGTTTTGATGATGCAAGGAATCCAGTAGGAATGCCTAGAAACACATTTAAATTTTAATACTTGTGGCATGATAATTTACCTTCAAACCTGTTGTATTTTGTTTCCAATCTTGTAATAAACCTTTATCATGAAATAAAATTTATTTACTTGAATACTTATTGTATATATTATTTATCTCAGACTTGTGGTATTTCTAGTCCAAGCAATGTAAAATGTAGTTACTAAATACTTGACACAAATAGCGTTATGAAGTCTCTTGCAATCTAGTTTTCGTCTCACTCCGATGTTTCCGCCATCGGTTGGGGTGTGACAGATTGGTATCAGAGCCATAACTATAGGGAATTAGGTAGAATTGCCATGTTCGACCTAGTCTATAGTCTAAGTACCAAAACTTGACCATTCCGGATTCTTGCTTAATATGAAATTCTCCCTCTTTGCTTCTACCTCTTCGTTTTGTCTAAATATACAATGTGCCTTTTCTAAGACATTTTACGTAATAAATAGCTTGAAGACACTCATATTCCACAATCGAAATAACTCATCAAAATAGGGGTGATTCCCGCCTTTGGTGACAAATTTCAATCCACCTTACATGTTATTTTGCACGAAATTTACCACCAAGTCAGGAGTGACATCCCTATCTTGATGGAAATTTCCACTTTATATTCTCGTGGATCCCTGTTGACGACTCAAGATCATATGTTGTTTCGTTCAATAAACCACATTATGGGGACGAAATTGTCAAGCTAGGATTGATATCCACACCTTGATGACTGGTTCCATTCTTCGATTTTCAATCTCGTCAAAGTTTCGTATTTTCGATCGAATTAGGGACATGTATTAACCAGAAGGGTAAAATACCGCTACTCGCCTGTCGACGAGAGTATTTTACCTATTAGGCCAAAGCATGCCTCCGTAATTCGAAAGGACTTACGGGTCACTTTGGAATAGTCGAAGTTTCTAAACCCGAAACGTTCCAATATTTTATCAAACCCCTCTTTTATGCTATCTCAACATTTATGTGATTTAATACTTGTTATCTCGTTCATTTCAAAACCAATGTTATACTAAAATCGAATTATCATCCAACCATTCAATACATACATACTAATAGTTATACTTGGTTCGGGATTACTGGGTGATTCTTATGTGATAAACTTGTCATTAACTTTGATCAAAGCCACAACTTAACATGTATAGCGCTTGTGTAGCGCTATAGGAGTAGCGCCCGCCCGTATTCTTGAGGTCATGTTAAGACATTTTGCGGTACACGATGGATTGACAATTAGTCATTAACTTTGATCAAAGCCACAACTTAACATGTATAGCGCTTGTGTAGCGCTATAGGAGTAGCGCCCGCCCGTATTCTTGAGGTCATGTTAAGACATTTTGCGGTACACGATGGATTGACCTGTTTATTCGCATGCCAGTAATGCGTTAATCTTGATTAACTAAAGTATGTCGTGTGGATTGTTCAATGATTTTTTTTTTACATATGCTAATGCTAGTTATACTTGATTCGGGATTTCTGGAACATTCTTATGTGATAAACCTGTCATTAACTTCGCAAGAAGCCACACCTTAACATGTATAGCGCTTGTGTAGCGCTATAGGAGTAGCGCACCGCCCGTATTCTAGTGGTCATGTTAAGTTAACAACATTACACCCTTTTCGTTGCGACGATGTGGGGTAGTCAACATTGCGGTACACGATGGTTTGACATGTTTACTCACATGCCAGTAATACGTTAATCTTGGTTAACTAAGTATATCATGTGATTGTTCAAAGACTTCACTCCTACTCTATACTCTCTCATACTTAAACACAATCATGCTTACATACCTAAATCTTTATACGTTATCACACGCACACATTCCTACTCGTAATACGATAATGTACCCTGACCCGTACACTACTAGTACAAACTATGCGGATCATGCACGTACCAAAATAATCGCGGATGCATACGTGATTATATTGGTAGATGCATGAAAACCATAGTAGGTTCTATTGTGTATCATAACACGAGTCGCGAAACGGACGTAACATGATATGAACATGGTGGATACGCCGCTGGTACTTCCTATATATAAGTGTTCCTACCATATTACCAAACTTTCGTAAAAACGTGCCATGAGAAATTCGGTGTTTCCTCATACCTCATTGAATGCAAACTTTGATCACACACCACCTATTTCTCGGTTATACCTAAAACACACTTCGAAAATGCCATCTTTCCCCAAGGTCTTCCTCTTGAATAAATTTCGGGACGAAATTTCCTAAAGTAGGGGAGACTGTAACGCCTCGTATTTTTGTATTTTTATATTTTTAGAAAATTCAAGTTCGTTTTCTATTTTTAGAAAATCAGATCGAAAACGGAATAAAAAACGTCAAACGACGCATTTTTACGCGCTTTTAACGCAACCGACGGTCAAGCGCGACGACAACGACTACCGGTACTCTTTTACATATTTTTTTAAACTAAAATTTTATATTATGACGTTCCGACGATTTCGGGTTTTGATAACGAGTCTCGTAGGAATTACGAGCCACTTAACACGAGATTGGGCTTGTGGGCCTTAGGCCCAAGCCCACCTAAAACAAAATCTAACCTACATATAAATAGAAAAGAGAACCCTAAATATACAATATGATATCAGCCGTTACCTTACCCATTCCTTCCCTCTCAAATTCCTTGTCTGAAGTCCCTAAACCCACGGACAAACAAACCCAACCAAATCACACTCATCTCTCAATCTCGCACACTTCCACAAGCCAAACACCCTCTCGGCCACCCCTCCCCCTCGACAGAAGGCCAACGACCAAAGCCGGTGGAGCTCGACGGTGTACGAACGGTGGAGCGGAGGTGCGGTTATGGCGGTGGTGAATCGGAACGATGTCTCTTCGTCCCGATTTCCGATGACGGTGACGAGTTTGGGTGAAGTGATGACGAAGATGATACGAGAAAATGAAGAAGAAGATGGCAGGAGAGAGAGCCAGTGTCAGGAACCGCTCCGCAGCTCACGGCGGTGTCTCGGTCCACCGAGTTCACGTCGTTTCCCCTGGTTTCGAAGCTCGCCGGAATAGCTCAGAAGTACCCGGAGTCCGTAAGCACTGTCGAAGGTGTCAACACCTCTCACCGGAGAAAAATACACGTCGTCGGAACTTCCAAGCTCATGCCGGAGAAGAACCACAATCGCCAGAGTTTCGCCGGAGAATCGGAAGTCCTTTGACTCGTGTTCGGTATACCTCGTTTTATATTTCATTACTTTCATTTAAACACTCGATTAACTGTTATGTTATTCAAATTTGAAACAAAAAAATGAATATATATAACAGTTCAGTCAATTGGTTTTTTTAGGAAAACGATGATACGTTGTTTTGATTTAAGAATTAAGAACCAAATTATTATAATTTTTAATATCTGTTTTGTATTTTGGTCCAACTGTTCGGAACCCATATTAGCCACTCTTTGATTCCAACATCATTTTTTTTATTGTTAATTTGTTCCAAACAAATTACTTTTATATAACTTTTATTATATTAAAAGAACAAATAATCTTAGTATTTTTTTTTTAGAATCTGAACAAATGGGATTGTGGACATCGTAGATAGAAATTCATGCATAGAAGATGAAGTTTTATTTACATGTCTATAAATTAAATTTTCATGTGATCATTGGTCAACATTATTCTTTCAAATACTGTGATAATTTGTATCATATAGAAAATTTGTATATTTATTTGTTACGAGTATGCTAATATTATTCAAACTAATATGGAGTCCGATGGTAGGAAATATAAACCGGAGAAACGACTTTCATTTTCATGGTACAACCTTGGCTCACAAGAAGTATTTCACTCATATTATTAATAAAACTTTTGAAATAAAATCTGAGTTTATAAATCTATAAGTTAGTAAATGGCATTTTGATAAACTCTAGTTTTACAATTTGACAAAGTTACCAGATAGTTTATAACTAACGTAAAGGTGTGATAGAGTTTTATGATCGGTTTATAAATAAATTAAGAGAATGTGAATTAATCCTTAATTTCATATATACCCATTCTTTGTAAATTCAAATCAACGAGTTTTAGTAACTAAGTATAATAATGAGTTTTATTTTATTATTTTAACCATACTATATATAGGGATTCTATTTAACCTACAAACGTTAACGAGTTCGTTATGTGCCATGTTAAATCTCTAGGATAACCATTACGTTTGTTCTCTTGGATTTCTCAATCCTTACCCGTGCGTTATTTCAAGGAATTCTTATGCGCAACCACTGTGAGCATACTCGATCCCTTTTTACGCTTTATTACCTTTGGGATGCAATACATGTACTTTGAATCAAACACACAAACATGCTAGAAATTCTTTTATACAAAGAATCTCTATATTTGCTCATACGTGTTATACTCGCATTCATACGTGTTATACTTGCAATCATACGTGTTTAAATTCATATGCTTGTACTTACTCATTGCCATGAAAAATCTTTTTAAAACATTTTTATACTTATACTCAAACTTGTATGCTCGCCAATACTTTTTGTATTGAACTATGCTTTAACATGTATTGCAGGTTTTGATGATGCAAGGAATCCAGTAGGAATGCCTAGAAACACATTTAAATTTTAATACTTGTGGCATGATAATTTACCTTCAAACCTGTTGTATTTTGTTTCCAATCTTGTAATAAACCTTTATCATGAAATAAAATTTATTTACTTGAATACTTATTGTATATATTATTTATCTCAGACTTGTGGTATTTCTAGTCCAAGCAATGTAAAATGTAGTTACTAAATACTTGACACAAATAGCGTTATGAAGTCTCTTGCAATCTAGTTTTCGTCTCACTCCGATGTTTCCGCCATCGGTTGGGGTGTGACAACAGTTATCCCAACACACGGGTTTGACGAACACTACACATCCCCAAGCAGCAGCTCCTGAATCATTGGTTACCTGCAAAGCATGCAGTAAGGGGGTCAACAATAATGCTGAGTGAGTTCACTAGTTGTCCAGTTTTAATTACCAAAAACTTGTTTCGCCGGTTAATTTACCCGTTTATACATGCCCTGGGGAGCTACCCCAAAAGTTAGCGACTAAACTGTTTTTCCAATACCGAACACTAGTAACCGTTGCGTATCCGCAGGATGCCCCGTTGTCAATGTTCTATCATCATTGACGGATTTCTGAGTACATTAGTTCACGACCGTCCCAAACCAGGGCACGATGTGAGGCTGGTAAACACCTAAATAGCGCTATCAACTAATAACCCGCTCGCCTAACCCGGCGACTAATCGGTATTTGTAGTAGGGACTTGAGTGATAGAGTTTCGTTTAGTGCCGTTAGTTGCAATCCGTATAAACAGTAATTAACCAAAAGGTTTCCCAATACCCGGGAAGGAAAAGTAAGTTTTGTTCCCAATAACCAGGGAAAGTATGTAAATGGTATCCCCTTTTACCAGGGGATAGGATTGTCCAAAAGGTTTCCCAATACCAGGGAAGGAAAAGTAAGTTTTGTTCCCATAACTAGGGAAGGTATGTAAATGGTATCCCCTTTTACCAGGGGATAGGATTGTTTTAGTCTCGTGTCCCAAACCACCGGGACGCATGCTTTTAAGTTGTGAACTCACCTTGGGTTGCTCGGTAGGTTTAGGTTACTTGTCAATCACGTTGGTCACCACGTCCTAACATGGTTACCGGTATAGGTCAGGTTCGGTATACAAGCATTCACGTAAAACACATACTGGCACGTAACATACATATAAATAAACAGTCGTTGGGTTATTGGGCCGGCCTAAACAATTAAGCAGTCACAGCAACACATAATTCAGTCAACAGATAGTCCAAGTTATACACATATGGGCCCAATAACCCAAAATGAACAGCCCACTCGCAACCAGCTGGTCTCGAGTCGCAACCAGGTGGTTTCGGCTTGTCACGTTATGGTTGCGAGTCGTAACCGTGGTCTCGAGTCATCATGCTGTGGTTGCGAGTCGCAACCGTCGTAGTCTCGAGTCGAAATCGTGTGTTTCGAGTAGTCCTGCTGTGGTTGCGAGTCGCAACTACGTGGTCTCGAGTTGTCTTGCCTTGGCTGCGAGTCGCAACGACGCGGTTGCGAGTCGTGAGCTGTCCCTATCACATACACGTGATGATGCAGATGCAACAGTCCGAAATTGTACCATGTATTCAGACCCAGATTAGGAAACAACCAATAATATTTCACTAACACTTTTCCTAATCTGCCCATATACAACAATAGATCAAACATTACCCTTTTAAAATCTTCAAACCACATTCAAACAAGTTCATCTTACATTCATAGTTTTCTAGGGTTTTCATGTCACATATAACCATATTTTATGAACAAAAATCAAGATTATCATGGCAAGAACAAAGAAACATGCATTACATGGCCGAAATCTTAAGTTCAACATCAACATTTTGCAAGAAACAAAGAAGTATAGTTTGGTTGGCCATGAACTCTCTTAGACTACCATTTTTAGTTATTTTAAGCATGTTTAGCAAATATTCATACACAAGGTTTAACACACATAATCCAACTTCACAAATCACCCAAAAATCATGTGTAACAATTTTAACTAACCATCTTCTAGTTTATAAACATTCTACTCATCAAGCATTCAAAGCATCTTCCACACAAAATAGGACACTAACCGGTTAGAAGAAGAAGCCGAGAACAAGGAGAAATGAACCGAGAAGATGGAGTGTCCGAGTTAGTGGTGATGAACTTGTCCGAGTTCTCTTGTCCGAGATCCAAGCTTGAACCGAAAAGAGAAGAAGAGTGGTGTTGTTGTTGAAGGTTTACTAGTTGAGAGAAAATAGGAGAAGTGTGTGTTTGTGTGTTTGTGTAAAGTGAAGGAAAGTGGGGAAGGTGGGGTATATATACCAAGGGATGTTTCGGTTTGGGCTTGGGGTTTCGGCCCAAGCCGGTTACGGCCCAAAGGCCCACTCGCAACCGCCCGGTTGCGAGTCACGGTCTCGACTCTCACACACACATATATATATTACATACATATCGCACATAACATGTAAAAGTCACATTTTCATTTAATAATATTTATATACACAAGTATTACACGGTGTTCGTTCGGAAAAACCTCGAGTGTCACAGTGTCCCTCTTACATTGCAAGCATAATGATATTAAAGTTACTAGAAGTTCATAACCCTAACCGGTGCTGTCTTATCTTTTCAACTTCATGTTTCGAAATGCCTAACTTGTCTCAAAGTCAAGGCTGAACATCAACGACCTTCTGGTTTGTTTGTACAACCAGAGATACCGGTTTGGAAGAGGGAGATCGTTGCTATGTATCTCATCACTAAATTACCGCGTACATCTAAAGGTCACGATGCTATATGAGTTGTTATCGATCGATTAACAAAGACAGTTCATTTTGTTCTGACTCACGAAGATCTATCTGCTGATAATCTTGCAAAGATTTATGTTGATGAGATTGTGTCTCGACATGGTGTTCCTTTGGACATCATATCTAATAGTGATGCTCAATCGTTCTCACAAATTTCCTCTAGTTAAAATTTCGGGACGAAATTTCCTGAAATAGGGGAGATTGTGACATCTGTGCCTCCACGGCCATCAAACAAATACCAAATCAATGAAATATTGTATTTCTTACTTGGGATTTATATAAGTATGTGTATCATTTGCACATATCAATTCTCGTTCGATTTCAAGCTCTAAATCGCTTTCTAGAAAGTTATAAGCGAACTGATGCGCAAACGTAATCAGTTTAGCGCAACAAACACTCCGGAATAGTGACATGGGCTTAACATACCTTAAATAACCTTTACATAACTTAGAAATAAGTTTTGGATGGTTTGGTATGCCGAAATCAACTCTATTCGCTTACAGGGACTAAATTCGACAAACTACGAAAGTATGTCAATTTGAACTGTAACTAACACTCTGGAACTTGATCATATGTTGAACATACCCTAAATAACCTTTACATAGCCTAGAAATAGGCTTTGAGGGGTTCGGTATGCTAAAATAAACTGTATTGATCAATAGGGACTAAAAGCGTCAAAAGTGCACAAGTTTGCATTTTCGCGCATATCTTACGTTCTGAATACCTCCGGACATCCAAAAATTTATGTAAGCATTAAAATATTATGTTTTAGTGTTCGGCATAATAAAAATCCATTCGTCGCGCAATTTGGATCGTTTTTGCGTTCATTACGACTTCCGTCGTAATTAACCGAACAACGCAACCGTACGACCAAACGAACCGACATCCGAGATATTTTTGAGCATGTTGTTGGTGCACTTTGTGTCTGTACTTTGTCTATATTTTGTAATGTATTAAACGATGTCTTTTGTCGGTTGTATTTACGTCCTTTATGTGTGTTTATGTATTGTAATGTGTTGTTTGACCAAGTCAACCATCCTCCTGGTTTGACTTGGCCAAACTTCAACACTTAGTAGTTGAAAGATACTTTGTCTCGAAGGATGTCATCGAAGGATGTTGTTTATCCTTCGATGACTTCGAAAGATTATGTTTCGGAGGATCTTTATGGACCTCGAAGGATATACCATCCTTCGAGGTATGTCTAGATCCTTCGACATCTTTCGATAGCCTTTCTGGTCGAAAGATAATCCTTCGATCAGGATCTCTATCCTTCGTGCATGGGTAATCTGTTTGGGTATATATACCCATGAAGGGTTTCACTTTCAATAGTTCTGATAAGTTTCTGTCCAAAGTGTGTGTTCTTCATAGAGAGCTTTTGTGTGTGAAACCCAGGTCTTTGTTAGAGTGTATTTTCAGTTTGGTCAAGGTCTGTAACCGTGTCCACTGAAATACAAGAGAAAACTTTGATACTTGCTTGTCTACTCTTTCTCTTGTTCACTTTGCTTACATATAAACTCCGGTTTGCTTGCTAGCTTGGATTCCGCACTTGCTAGTGGGTTAAACATAACAAGGAATAGGTTAAACCTCAACCTCCGAGGGACCTACAAGTGGTATCAGAGCCGTGGCTCTTTTCCTTGTTAAAACCGGGTTTTTGTGCAAGACTTGGTAGTTTTTGGACAAAAAGTTTCTTGGTTTAGCACCCGTTTTTAGTGTGTTTTCTGGATATTTAACCATAAAAAAAACGTGTTCTAAACTAACCGGGTGTGTTACGGGAAGGTTTGGGTAACTTAAAAATCATATCCGATAGTTTTTCTGTTCTCCGGCCATTATTCCGGTCAAATTCCGGTTGCCTTGGTGAGGATAAGAAACTTCTATTTTGGGTATTTTTTTTTAAAAGTCAAATCTGTGTTTGGAAAAGTAGTTGTCAGATCATACCCATTTGCCGAAAGTTGGTCACCTACCACATCAACTTTTCACCAACTTTTGTACCTTCTGTACTTGTGTCAGAACCGTCGAAAGATAACTTTCGAACTCGAAAGATCATCCTTCGAACTAGGAGATTCGAAAGATAGCCATCCTTCGAACATCCTTCGAAGTCAGTAGGTTATCCTTCGAATCAAGGAATCTTTTTGAAAGATCATCTTTCGAGCTACTGTTCATTTCGAAAGATAAGGATCCTTCGTGAAGGTGAATCTTTCAAGTTTATCTTTCGAGATCATCGTTCGAATCTCAACAGTGATCCTTCGACCACTGTTGATCCTTCGAACAGGTGTGATCTTTCGTGGATCCTTCGAGTCTTAATTGTTTAGATTTAACAGTTTGTGAATTTCAGGTCTTTCGATCCTACATCCTTCGGCTGCTTGTTATCCTTCGAAACTTTTAACATAGTTTGTGAAAATCAATTTTTTATTAAGTTAATTTTCACAGAATATATTAAAATATAAAATGGGAACTAACAGTCAGTGGGACCCATCCGCATGGACGACAACAACCTTGAATCCACAATCATCCTCTACGCAATCTGCGTCAGATTTCGATAAAAATGCATGGATGCGGGCTATCGCTCCACCTCAAACTGCAATGATAACTGCAAGTCAGTGGGCGTTAGTTACAAATCAAAGCAACAGCATTCAAGCCATGATGCAGAACGATAGTGAAACCGGTACAAGTACAAAACCACCAAAATTGAATCATATCAATGACTGGGGATGGTGGAAGGAAAGGCTAAGAACGTATGTACAGGGGCAAGGTCAAGATCTCTGGATGTGTTTCTTCACTCCATTTGAAAATGAATTAGAAGTTGCAGGATCAAATCCAGAAACGTATAGCACCATGTCTGATGACGACAAGAAGAAGTTTGAATTAGAAAAGAAGGCATTCATGATTCTTACGCAAGCTCTTCATAAAGACATATACCACCAATTTGTTTACTGCACAACGACTAAAAGCTTGTGGGATATGTTAACTTTGAGATGTGAAGGAAATGCTCAATCAAGGAAGATTAAACAAGAGCTGCTGAAGAAAGAATTTGAAGGCTTTACATGCATGGAGAATGAGGGTTTAGCTGAGTTATCTACAAGATTTCACCATCTGCTGAGTGAAATGTTTGCTTTCAAAGTCACTGCCTCCCCACAAGAACTAGTGAAGAGATTTGCTGATAGCTTACCAGCAAAGTGGAGCAGTTATCTTGAAATCCTCAAGGAAAACGGTGTTCTGGATACGATTACCGTTTATGAGCTTATTCAGAAGTTAGAAAACAAAGATGTTGAAGAAAAGCTCAAGGCGAAAAGAACAGTCACTCCTCAGAATCCAGAGATGTATTTTGGGATTGCAGGTGGTATTAGTGGAGAAAAGCCAGCTTCTCAACATGCTAAGCTGCAAACTGCCTTCATTTCTAATTCCGGACCGTCCACAGCAGATCAGTTTGATCCATCAGCATATACTATGATCTCAAGACCAGATTCTTCTTCTTCTCAACAACAACAGTATATGCAACAGACAGCTCAACAGTTCACTCCACCATCTTTCCTAGATCCAAACAAAGCTCAACAGCAACAGGCACAACAACAAGGATTTTATGGAAGTTCTTCAAGCTTTCAAGCTACTTCCAATCCGAACACTGTCAGATTGGATACTTCAAATTTTTCTAAAGTCAGTGTTGAGATAGCCAAGGAACATATGGAGATGCTAAACACCTTGGTTAGTGCTTATTGTGGGATGGTTGCAGGTCAGATTGGAAACATCAATCTAACCAACGAAGATTACCAGCAAATTGACAAAGAAGAGTTTGAGATGATGGATATAAAGTGGGCCCTTGCTAGTGCCATTCGTAGAGCTAAAGAGTTTATGGAGAGAACAGGAAGAACCAGCTTGGAAAGCAACAACAACACCAAGTATGGTTTTGATAAAAATGCTGTCACCTGCTTCAACTGTGGTGAAAAGGGTCATTTCAAACGGGAATGTCAGAAGCCACCCAAGCAAGGCAATCAGAATCCTTTTAGGAATTCAAGACAGCCTCAGCAACAACAGAACAATTCTAACAGACAATTAGTTCCCGTGGGAGGAAATACTTCTGGATCAGCAAACTCTAATCCCCACAGAGGATTAGTTGTTCAAGCTGATGAGATTTGTAACTGGAGTGTTCAGCTTGGAGAAGGAGGTAATGGAGGTAATGGTGGCACAGCTTGTTATGCCAAGGTAGTTGAAAAGGTTGAAGAACCCGTGTCTGCTGGCGAATCTTCAGAAGATGAAGATAGCTCGGGTTACAGTGGAAGTGTTGATGGTGAATCACTTGATACTGGTGATATGTCAAGTGATGCTTTAGATCTGGAGGTTGATGAATTATTGGCTGATGCTGAAGCATTATGCAAGAGAAAGTCTATTCTTTGCCAGAAAGCTGCTGGAACTTCTGAGAAGCTTTCTCAATTTTTCTCTGAAGACGGATCTTTCTCTTTTCTTACAGCCTTCATGGCTCATGTTGAAGGACAAACCTCACAGGTATGTGATTCTAAACCTGACTCTGTTTCTGCTGTTGTTGAATGTGCTAAATGTCTAGAATATGCAGAAAAGGAAAGTCTGTTTGAAATCACACAAAAACACAATCAAGAATTGATTGTTGATCTTGCCAAAGCATCTGAAGCTAACTTCTTTTTAACCAAAAATGAAAAAGAATTTAAAGAAACAATTAAGTCATTAAAACATGATGTTTCTGAATTACAAAAGGCTGTTTTGAGAAAACAACATGCTAATAATAACTTAATTGACACAATTGAGAAACAAATGGTGGAGTTAGCTACAGCTCGATGCGAGTGTGATGCAATCAAGCAGAAATTGGACAGTTATTCCAATTCCCGCTTTGTTTTGGATCACATCATCAGTGTTCAAAAGGAAAAGGGGGATAAAAAATGTATTGGATACAAAAAATGTCCTCCCCCAATGAGCCACAATTATTCAAAACAGCCTGATGACGAGGATATGCCCCGTTTTGAACCTACTGTGCCACTTGCGCGAGATGACTTTGCTGCAGGCCTCGGGTTCAAAACTGGTACATCTTCCTCGGAACAATCAGCTTCAGAGAATGTGGAAAATTCATCGTGTGAAAAGGAACAGAGTCCTCCCATCATTGAGGATGCTGACTCTTCAGACGATGAATCTGAAGAAATTGTGAAGCCACAGTCTAACTCGGTTACATCAGACATTCCAATTGAGAATCACATCTTGTGTGATCCACCAGTGAAACCGAGTAAGGCTGAAACACCAAAGGCAATGAAGCCTAGTGTACCTAGCAGTGAAAAGAATAACTTGTTGTATAAGCTCAAGGGAGACAGCAAAATTTATTCTGACAGAGATTTTCCAATCAAAAATGTAAATCAAGATTTAATTGAGAAAATTTTTGAAGGACGAACTGATAAGTTTTTGGGAAACAAAGGTAACAAAGTCACTGTCACTCAATGTGAACCAGTTCCACGTGAACAAATTAGAAAACAATGTGGAAACCAAAAACTGCCAGTTGAGCGAAAACAACAGGTGAATTCTGGAAAGGGTAAGGGGCAGGTACAAGAAAAGAGGGCTCAGAACAAGAATGTTCAAGCACCAAAAGCTCAGTCGCCTAAGACTGAACAACCAAGGGTTCAACAACCTAAAGTTGAACAGTCTAAGGCTCCACAACCTAAGGTTGCACAACCTAAAGTTCCACAATCTAAGGTTGAACAATCTAAGGTTCAAAAGGTGCAAAACAGGAAAGCCCCTGTTAAGAAACAAAAACCGATAGTGAAGTTTGTTGAATCAAAGGGTACGGACAAACTTGAAACATTTCAAAACAAATCTAACAATGAATTTGTAAAACAAGTTAGAATTTTGAAACGAAATGAGCAAAACAATTATACCCAACACACAAACGGATGTGATTTAGGTCCAAGCACATCCAGATCACAAACTTCAGTGTCTGGTTCTTCGTCTGGTCATCAACACGTTTCTCCGAGGTTTGTAGAGCGGAGAATGTGTTTTGAATGTGGAACAATTGGGCACATCGTAAGATACTGCCCATACTTGAAAAAGTTGAAAGGACAAACAAGTGTTCCCCAAGAAACCAGTTACCAAAAACAATCGGTTTCCCCGAAACAAGACCCACGTGTCTTGAAAGAAAGGGAAAAGAAAGAAAAACAAAAGAACAAAAAGGTAATTGAGAAGGCCTTAAAATCGGAGGTCAAGAATGAGAAACCTGTTCAAGCTAAACCTACAAATGCAAAACCAGTAAATACAAAATCAATTAATTCAAATACTGGTAAACAAAAACAAGCTTGGAAACAAAAACAGGTAATTAAGTCAGGGGGAGCACCAGAAATTTTATTTCCTAATCATCAAGTGATTGAGATCACTTTCCTTGATGATCAAGGACGACCCAAGTCAACAAAGGCTTGGGTCCCCCTCTCAAACTGATGTGTTAATTGCATGTGCAGGCGGCTCCAGGAGGAACTATTAATAGTCTTTGGATTGTTGATAGTGGGGCTTCCAGGCACATGACTGGCGACTATCGTCTTCTTTTCGATATGAGAAGTATAAGAGGAGGATATGTTGCGTTTGCGGGAGATAAGGGAGGTTATATCACCGGCGAGGGAATGATCTCTAATGGGATTGTGAGTTTCGACAAGATCAATTATGTGAAGCAATTGGATCACAATCTCTTGAGTGTTTCTCAAATCTGCGACAAGAAGTTCACCGTGCATTTTGATGATGCCGGTTGTTATGTGCTGAAGCCAGGTTTCAAGATCCCTCCAGAATGGATTCTCTTATCAGCTCCAAGGGTGAATGATTTGTATGTCCTTGATATGAGCCAAGCAGTAACGAATTCCAAACAAGTTACTTGCTTTGTTTCAAAGGCCACTGAAAAGGAGACAATCTCTTGGCACAGACGAATGGGTCATATTCACCTCAGAAAAATGAATCACCTTGTCAAAAACAACTTGGTGAGAGGTGTCAATGTGAAACACTTTCAACTTCAAGATGTCTGTGTGCCATGTCAAAAGGGAAAGCAGACCAAGAAATCTCATCCATTGAAGAAGGTTAACACTGTCAACATGCCACTCGAGCGTTTGCATATGGATCTTTTCGGCCCTGTCAAACACAAGAGTGTGCACGGAGAAGTTTTCTGCTTGGTAGTTACTGATGACTACTCAAGATTTTCATGGGTTGACTTCATGGTCCACAAGAGCGAGACTCCAGAAATTCTGAAGAATTTGATCACCCTGTTGGAAAATCTGTATATTCTAAAGGTGAGGCGAATTCGAAGCGACAACGGTACCGAGTTCAAAAACAGGGTTATGGATGAGTTTTGCACTGCAAAAGGAATCCTTCATGAATACAGCTCTCGGTACACGCCACAACAAAATGGGGTCGCTGAAAGAAAGAACAGAACCTTGATAGAGACTGCCAGAACCATGTTAGTCGAGTCTCAGCTTCCAGTTCGATTCTGGACTGAAGCTGTTGCCTCGGCTTGTTACACATTGAACAGGGTTCTTACAGTGAAAAGACACGGGAAAACATGCTTCGAACTCCTTCACAAGAAGACTCCAGACTTGGAATATCTCGAACCTTTTGGTGCACCATGTACCATGATTGAACCTGACGGGAAGTTTGGTGCCAAAGCTATCGAAGGTTATTTCCTTGGGTATGCTACTCCTAATCTGCGAGTATGGAACCTGACTACCAAAAGGATTGAAGAATGGGGTGAAGTAAGAGTCCAAAGATATTCTAATCCTCCGAAGCCTTCTGGTGAACCATGGATGTTCGATTATGATGGTCTTTTCGACTCATTCAATCTGCCTACATTTGATGATGATAATGCAATTGCTCAAATGTTGTCTGAAAGCGAGAATGCGACTGGCTCTCAGTTAGCTCGTCCAATCATTGTTGACTCACAAGCGTCTTCTTCTGTCAACAATCTCGTTTCAAATGAGGTGTTTAATGATGCTGTCGATTACAATCTGTCATCGGAAGATGAGGAGTATGTTGATGCAAATGATGGTGAAGCACTGCGTCCCGTTCAAGGTACTTCAGAAGCAACGGATCCAGTGTCTGCGCCAATTATCCAAGAAGAAAATGCATCTTCTTCTACAACTCACCAGCTTCAGAATGATATCGGGAATTTAAATATCACTAACTTGAGGTCAAATGTTGAAGTTCCTCAAGTCACTGAAACCCGAATTCATAACATTCATCCTCAGCAGAATATAATAGGTGATGTTCTCAGTGGTGTAAGGACAAGAAATCAAATCAGAAACAACGAAAATGCTGGCTTGTATGCTGAGATACGAGAGTCGGGACAACAGAATCGATGGTCCTTTGCCTGCTACGTTAGCCAAGAAGAACCTAAATCTTGGAAAGAGGCATTGAAGGATGATTCCTGGGTGGAAGCAATGCAAGAAGAACTTCAGCAGTTTGAGAAATTGGGCGTATGGAAATTGGTTGATAGGCCCGATAACTACAAGAAAATCGGAACTCGCTGGGTGTTCAAGTGCAAAAAGGACGACCGTGGGGTTGTTGTCCGAAACAAGGCAAGGTTAGTGGTGCAAGGTTTTAGTCAGGTTGAAGGAATTGACTACAATGAAGTGTATGCTCCTGTTGCACGTCTGGAGGCTATTAGAATCTTTCTAGCCTACGCATCTTTCAAGAAATTTAAGGTGTACCAGATGGATGTTAAGAGTGCTTTTCTACACGGAGTAGTCGAGGAGGAAGTATATGTCGAGCAACCACCGGGGTTTGAAGATCCATTACATCCTGACAGGGTTTTACTTCTCAACAAGGCGTTATATGGTCTTCATCAAGCACCTCGGGCTTGGTATGAAACGTTGTCTACCTATCTGCTCAACAATGGTTTTCGACGAGGTTTGATCGACTGTACCCTCTTCATTAAAGAGAATGGCGAAGATCTTCTGTTGGTACAAGTATATGTCGACGACATTATCTTTGGTTCTACCGATGATAAGTTGTGTAAAGAATTTGAAAAGGTGATGCAGGATCGATTCGAGATGAGTGCGATGGGTGAAATGACGTTCTTCTTGGGTTTGCAAGTAAATCAATCCGAATCTGGAATCTTTATTCATCAAACCAAGTACGTCGGGGACATCTTGAGCCGGTTCCAGATGTCCGATGCGAAGCCTATTTCTACTCCTCTTCCTCAGAATCATGGAATTACTCCAGATGACGAAGGAGATGCTGTGGATTCTTCTTTCTATCGTGCTATGATTGGATCGTTAATGTATCTCACTGCATCAAGACCCGACATTATGTATCCAACTTGTCTTCTCGCTAGGTATCAAGCGAATCCGAAGGTCTCTCACTATGCTGCTGTCAAGAGGATTTTTCGTTATCTGAAGACGTACCCTGACACCGGGTTATGGTATCCTAAGGATGATAACTTTGATCTCACAGCTTTCAGTGATTCTGATTTTGGTGGCTGCAAAAAGGATGGAAAGTCAACTACTGCAGGATGTCAGTTTTTAGGCAATCGCCTAGTCACTTGGCAATGCAAGAAGCAGACATGTGTGGCCACGTCTACATGTGAAGCGGAATACATTGCCGCATCTAGTTGCTGTTCACAGGTTCTATGGATCCAACAACAGATGCGGGACTACGGTTTTGAATTTCTAACTACTCCTATTTATGTTGATAATGAGGCTGCCTTACAGATCACTCGAAACCCTGTACAGCACTCCAAAACGAAGCACATCGATATCAAATATCACTTCATACGTGATTGTTTTGAAAAGAGACTTATCGATGTGGTTCACATTCATACTGACCACCAACGTGCCGACCTTTTTACCAAAGCTTTCGATAAATCAAGATTTGATTACTTACTTTTGGTAAACGGCATTAAGGTGAAGCAAGAGTAACTAACATCAGGAAATCGTTTTTGTAAATATTTTTCTAAAAATCAAAAATCCAAAAATATTTTCATTTCTTTTTATTTTTGAATTTTAGGGGGAGAAAATTTCAAGAAAAATACAAAAACATTGAAAAATCTCAAAAATACAAAAATATGTCTTTAATTTATTTACTTTCTGCATTTAAGGGGGAGCAAAATTCAGAAAAACACAAAAACAATAGAAAACCAAAAATGAGTTTCTTGGTAATATAAGGGAAAGTGATATTACATCAGAGGTCAGTTGAAACATGTTTCTAAAAAAACAAAAGAAACGGAAAATGATATGTAGCTTTACTTATGATGTACCGATAGACTCACAATCATTTCAAAGTATGCAGGAGATATAAACATAACAGACTGAAGACCGGGTGGGAACCATTCATTGGCATATGGTCTTGGTACCGAAATTTCGTTTGATAGATTGCCGGGGTTCTGAGATATTCGGGGTTTATGTTTTTTATCATCCGGGTATCATGGTTGCTTCTATAAAAAGACTAAGTCTAAGATATTCCATGATACCATACATACGTGTACATAATACATACTGCATTCGACCTCAATAAGTGATAAACAATCACATGTCCCAAAATAAGTGATAAAATATCACATTTATCCGGGTGTCAAGTTCGTCTCTCTGCTGTACGGAAGTACTGACCTGTTCACGGACTTGCACCTGTGCCCTCATGCATTGAAAGTCAAGTTCCTCATCAATAAGTGATTCTATCACATAGGGCTTGTTTTCAAATTCAAAATAAGTGACTTGTTCACATTGTAAATATTTATACGTTAAGAAAACGGATGATAAACGGTATACTCCCCAGTATGATGAATCGCGTGCATACCTTGATACGGGAATGTGTCGTGAAGTGGATGAACACCGGTCGGTAAGTATAATTCATACCTTAAACGTATCTCATTGTATTATGATTACACTTGATTGTTGAGTTTAAGTGGATAACAATATCGGTAATTGTGGTAAAATATTTATCAATTTCTGTAAAATTATAAAAGGAAATGTGTTTTGACAAAAGACCGCCAGCTGATATGATTCTCTTCACCAGAAACTCGCAAAAATATTGTTGTGTTTGTATATATTTATTTACTGCTTTATTTTTTAAACAGTTTTTGTTCGTTTGGTGCATATCAGCACGACATTAGCGGTGATGTCGTTTGATAACATTCAAAGGATTTTAAAATTGTTGCCTTTTTATCTTTGTCAAACTTCAAAATCCAAAAAGATTTTAATTTAATCTTATTTTTGATTGAATGATGTTGGTGCTCGATCCGATACCTGACAGGCCGAAATACTTCATAAAATTAACCTTGTCGTACTTCATCATGGACAATTTCTCAAAATGGTCATTTTTGGAAAACCTCAAAATTTGAAGGGTTAAATTGGAAATTTTCCCAAAAATCCAAAGTGTTGGTGGAAATATGATCCTTCGAGGAAGCAATGGCCCTCGAAAGATCAGATGGTCAAAGAAAGTCAATGAAAGTCAAACAGTCTCATCGAAAGATGCTTGGTCAACGAAAGATTTGACCAAGTGATCCTTCGGGTTGACCAAACTTTTTGAAAGATGACTTCATATCGAAGGATATCTTTCGAAGAATCCAAAAATATCTGGCATCCTTCGATCCAGATCCTTAAAATATCTGGATCCTTCGAACCTTATATGGATCCTTCGAACAAAAGGGAATCCTTCGTGACAGCTGTCCATCCTTCGAACGGTTTGAGTCCTTCGAGACGGTTCGACTTTCAAGGTGGAATATAAATAGTTGTCTTCTTCATCACTCATCCTTAACAGCTTTCAAAAACCCCAAAACCCTCTCGAAACTCTGCCGAATTTTTCTTCAAACACTTGTTCGATTTTCAGGATTTCATAACATTATCTTGGTAGGATGTTATGCTTTAATCTATTAACGAACATCAAATCAAAACTTCATAAACATATCACTGATTCTGATTCATTCTTAATGTTCTTATTTTTATTCATGAAATTTTGAATGTTTAGCCTATGATTTAGTATTTTTGTGTTTATGTAATGTTACTGTATATGTTGTGGATGTTATGAACATTGTTGTTTGAAGGCTGTTTTGAATGATCATAACAGGGGTTTTGAACCTTGATAAAACAGGGGAGGTTAGGGTTTGGGCAAAGTTTAAATGTTTGATTTATGTTCAGGATCCGGTTTAGTTTCAATATTGTTAATGTTTTGAAATGGTCATGAGTTTTGTTTTGTTTTGCTATAAAAACTGATTTGAATTTCGATATAACTGTCGCCGGAAAAACAATTCAAATCACCGGAAAACTCACCTGAAAAATCGCCGATGAACAGTAACCGTTTGGGAAGATGATGAGTCATCACCTCGAGAGATGTGCCAAACAGCATCCTTCGAGGTGAAGCTCGAAAGATGGTGGATATCTCGAAAGATCATCTTTCGATGGATCAAGCCTTCGAATGATGAGGATATCTTTCAAAATATTCAATCATTCGAAAGATGATCCTTCGACAAGTTGACATCTTTCAAGATAAATAAAATCTTTCGAGCTGGATCAACATCCTTCGAACCATTCATCATCCTTCGAACTGTTTTTCATCCTTCGTGCCCACATTTCATCCTTCGATAGACAGAGTGTATCTTTCAATAGTTTCCAACACTTAGGAAATTTTCAAGAAATTGAAAATTTTTCTAAGTGTGAAACTTAATGTTGACTGTTTGACCTGTGCTTATTACGTGCAATTGTGATGTGCAGAAATGGCACCAAAAGTTAAGTTTGAGCGGGCCAAACCCACCAAGAAAGTGAAATCTGAACTGGAAGCTATGTCTGAATCTAGACATAATATGGTGGCGTACTTACAACCAGAAGGAGGAATCAGTCCTGAGTTTGCTGGAATTATGGAATATCTTCACCGGGCGAGAATCAATTATGCTATCACCACACAGCATGTCGCCTATCAATCACATATCAAAGCATTCTAGAGTACAGCTAGGGTGGAAACAGTGGATAATCAGGAAGTAATCAGGGCAATCGTCGCAGAAAAGCCGGTAGTTATTACTGAGAACTCAATCAGGGAACGTCTTCAACTTGGTGATAAATCTGAAGACCCAACCTCTGTAGAATTGCAGTGTCAAAGGGGTTTATTGTTAAGGCTCAAGTACAGCGAGAACGTCCTTACAAATCAAATCAACAAGAAATATCTGCCGCTTAAATACAAGTTTCTTCTGCACATTCTGATTCACTGCCTAAGCAACAAGCGCTCTGGGTATGACTTATCTCCTATAGATCTGACGGGATTGTTTACGGCGTTGATTCTGAACAAGCCGTTCAACATCTCTCGTTATATTTTCAACAATCTGAAGGAGAACTCTCAGAGGCCACTTCCGTCCGATAAGCAGCGAACTAACACCAAGTTTTGGTTATATCCTCGCTTTCTGCAAATGTTGATAGACGATCAGATTCCTGATCTTGCTAAAGCCGAGGCAGATGTATTTCCAGTGAATCCTATGAACGAGCGCACACTTCTAATTGTCAAGTCTATGGGGGTTTACACGGGAACGCATCCAGATAGGAAAATGATTGGTCATCTTGATGCTTCTGAGTATGAGCCTCCACAGAACAACAGATGGCGACGTGAAGGAAGTGTGTCTGACGATGAAGAACCAAGATTGATTGCTATGGCTGATGAGCAACTCACATCTAAGCATGGAATCAAAGCCACTAGAAGATCTGCTGGCAGTTCTGGTGCAGCAGCTAGTGCTAAGGTTGATGTGAATGTGACTGCTGAAGTGGCTCAGGACATGCCTGTTGATCCTAATGTTCCAGTTGTTTCTGGTGGTGATGTTGGTGCTAGTCAGTCGAGTGTTGCTGCGACTGACAAGGGAAAGGGCAAAGTGGATCAGCCGAGAACACTTGTTGATGATAGCAGTTCATCTTCTGAAGATGAAGCAGGTGGTTCTGGTGATGATGATGGTGATTCTTCGCCTGATGATGATAATCCTACTCCTCCGGGGTTGAGGAAATACAAGGATAGTCGTGGGAATACCAGGTTTGAGAAAATCAAGAAGACGGGTGGTACTGGAGACTCAGATAAGGATGATGAAGATTATACGCTCACATCTCCAGGCTTTATTAGGAAAAGGAAGGCTCAACGACAGGGTGGTCGTGGATCAAAGAAATCTACTGCTGACACTTCTGTTCCAGTGTCAGTTCAGCCTTCATCTGATCCTGAGCAGCAGCTTCCTCCAATTGGCGATCAGTTAACTGCTTCTGAGACAATTGATCTTATGTCTTCTCCACAAAGGTCTTCGGGAGCTCATCAGGTGTCTGTTGATCAACAGCCACCTGAAACTCCCACCACAGGTACACAACCTCGACCTACCCTTGTTATAACTGGTCCTTCAGGTGGTTCGGGTCAGGCAGGTCAATCTGGTTCATCGAGACCTGAGCCCTCTAGGCCATCTCTGGCAGAAACCTTGTCGGGTTTCTCTGAAGCTGATAAGGTACAGTTCTTGATTGAACAAATCAGTGAACTGGGTGATATAGTTGGCCGTCATACACGAACGATTGAAGAACATCGTGTACAACGAGTGAAGGATGCAGAGGCTCACAATCAGCTGTGTTCTATTGTAAATGCTCAAAGTATGAAGATCAAAGAACAAGCTGAAGAAATTGATAGATTAAAGAAGGCTAACTTGGCAAGAGATAAAGAGGTGGAGATCATGAAAAGACATAGTACTAATCTGGAAAGTTCAGCAAAAGCGTTAAGAGAATCGGTTAGCAGTCGTGATGAAAGAATGATGAAAGCATTCCAACCTATGCATCAAAACTTTGGTAGGGTTCATAAACAAGTTGGGATATTATGGAGAGAGAGGTGCAACGCTCAAGGGATAGTACTCCCAAGACGTCAAGATGATCAGGATGATGATTCTGCTAATCCTGATCAAACAGCAGCCTCAGGCTCCGGTGCAGCTGCATCCGGTGCTGCAGGCAGATCTAGCACTGCTCAAGACACTCCATCTGCTCCTACAGTCTCTACAGGGCCAACTGAACAGACCAAAACATTGGAAGTGTCTGTAGATCCTTCTCAGATCAGTCTAGAACCAGAAAACTTTACTGAAGATCCTCCTGAATCGTCAAGTGCTCAAAAGTTTCATCCTATCACGGGTGAAGCACTGGAAGAGGGAGAGTTTGTATCTGAGATGACAGATGAACAGCTATCAAAGTTGTTTGAGTTGGATAATGTTGCTGAAGGTGTGATTGATGCGACTCCTCTGGTACAGGATCAGACTGATTTCTCAACAATTGATGAAATCTTCATCAGTTCTGATCCTGAACGTCCTGTCTATGTTCGAGAGGATGATGCTGAAATGAATGTTCTTGATGATAATTTCATTGCTGAGAAGACAGCCGAGTTTGAAAATCTGTCTTCTGATTCCCCTACTGCTCAAGAAAGCCGTGAAAGAACTATTAATGAATGGCGAGCGGATTTCCTTGCTAGGAATCCTCCTCCGCTTGCCCCACTGGAACAGGCTAACTACATGTTGTTGGAGAAAAATCAGGCAAGAGGTCGAATCATCAGCTGGATGTTTATAAAAGATCTGCATTGTATGGTTGTGAAGAGAGAATCTGGTCTTCAATACTTCGGGACTCTCCTGAGTATTCTCTCACTTCCATACTATGATGTGGCAGTGTTGGCGCAGCTGAATGTTATCAATCGAGCTAAGGAATATATGGTGGATTTATTCGCAAAGAAAATCAGGCTTGAAAGGCGTTTGGGTTGGAAGGATCCTCTATACAAACCTCAATTTCCAAGATACGAGCAGATCAAGTTCACTCTTGATCCAGATACTAACACCGCTCGTTATCGTCTGGTATATGATCCTCCTAGGGTAATGAAGAAGATTCCTCTTTTGAAGATGAAAACCGACTTTCTGGGAAATTTCAGATGCTGGGTTTATGATGCAGACACTGGTGAAGCTGTGATCTTGTTCAAAGACAATGCAGAAAACTTCAGGATAATCGATCCGATGTGGATCACAAACATGTCCAGATCGGATATCATTGTGTTGAAGGATAATGAAATCAATTACCTAGTTCAAGATCGTGATCAAGCCATGAAGTTTCAAAGAATGGCTCGATTCTGCTTCAACTTGTTGATCAATGCAGGAAGTGCTTGGTCGTCACATCATTTGGCCGTGGAAAGGGCGTTAGAGACTTAAGACTTGAAGACGAAGACAAAGCTACAGCCAAGGGGGAGTTTGTTGGTGCACTTTGTGTCTGTACTTTGTCTATATTTTGTAATGTATTAAACGATGTCTTTTGTCGGTTGTATTTACGTCCTTTATGTGTGTTTATGTATTGTAATGTGTTGTTTGACCAAGTCAACCATCCTCCTGGTTTGACTTGGCCAAACTTCAACACTTAGTAGTTGAAAGATACTTTGTCTCGAAGGATGTCATCGAAGGATGTTGTTTATCCTTCGATGACTTCGAAAGATTATGTTTCGGAGGATCTTTATGGACCTCGAAGGATATACCATCCTTCGAGGTATGTCTAGATCCTTCGACATCTTTCGATAGCCTTTCTGGTCGAAAGATAATCCTTCGATCAGGATCTCTATCCTTCGTGCATGGGTAATCTGTTTGGGTATATATACCCATGAAGGGTTTCACTTTCAATAGTTCTGATAAGTTTCTGTCCAAAGTGTGTGTTCTTCATAGAGAGCTTTTGTGTGTGAAACCCAGGTCTTTGTTAGAGTGTATTTTCAGTTTGGTCAAGGTCTGTAACCGTGTCCACTGAAATACAAGAGAAAACTTTGATACTTGCTTGTCTACTCTTTCTCTTGTTCACTTTGCTTACATATAAACTCCGGTTTGCTTGCTAGCTTGGATTCCGCACTTGCTAGTGGGTTAAACATAACAAGGAATAGGTTAAACCTCAACCTCCGAGGGACCTACACATGTTTTGAGTTCCCTGTACTTTAACTTCATTTTAGAGCCTTGAAATGAGGTTAACGGGGCTTAAACGTGTCAAAAATGAGCCGAAATGCAAGTTTTACAAGTTCAGGGACTAAACTGTCATTTTATGAAAGTGCTGGTCTGCAGGTCCCTTACGGACCGTATGGGCATGTGCTTACGGTCCGTAAGCAGTCCCCAGATCAGCGGAAATGCAGAAACATTGAATCTGGTCCATTCCACCTGTTCCAATGGTTTTTACCCCTTGAATTGCACACTATGGGCTGGTATTTGATGTCCCCATGGTATTCAAAACCTTGTGCCCAAGTGTATGGTCTAGATCATTCCTTCTTTTCCAAGAAACGATCCTAACGGTTGTGGATTTCCTATAAATACCCAACCCCCACTTCATTCATTCCCACATTTGATCTGAGTTTTTCTCTAAGTGGTTGTGTTTGTGCACTTCCTACCTGAGATTACTTGGAATCAAACCTTGCGGGGACCTTCTGTAAGTATTCTTTCGCGTTTATCGTTCGTTTTAGCGTTAAAGTCAAACTGTGTTTGACTTTCTTCTTTGACCAGTTTATGGTCAACGCGAAGTTCGTTTGAACTTCATAACGTGAGCATAATCACGATGGTTATAGTCCCTAGTAACTATACCTACTGATTACCGCGTTATCTAGTCTCAGTGACGAGTCGTAGCTTCGGCCAGAATGCGTTTTCTCGCGTATTTTGTAACCAAGCTACTTATAGGTATCAAAACCGTTTGTTTTGATACCAAACCTGTTTTCTAACTTAACTAAACATGTTTTGACATGTTTAGCTCGTCACTTTTTAGTTTAGTGCTTGTGTAGAGTCGTAAGTCAAGCGGACTAAACACTCGCTTAGACTTTCGAACACGACCCGTTTGGTCGATCATTAGGATCCGACCAAACATGTTTTGTGACCATAGTAGAGTAGGGAATAACCTTCCGAGGTTATACCTTATGGTCACTTAGGTTTAATAAGTCGCATGATAGGTAGTTATATGCCTTTAGTAAATTACCAAAATACCCTTTTCATACATAATTGGTAATTAAGCATATGTAACCTAAACTTTTGACACATAACTAATTATGTAACATAATTAAACATGTATGGGCATATAATACTTGTCACAGGACTAGTTAGACGTCTCGAACGCGCTTTTGCGTGCACGACGCGTTAAAGTAGCGTAAGCTACCTTAATGGGTCGCGATGGGTCGAAAGCACTTAGGTTAGGTTTCAATTTAGTATGTAGGCATTGTTAAATCATGTCATATGAGTTCCAATAACTCATTTGGTTTACAAGACCTCATCCTATCTGACCCTCCGACTTAGGTCCGGTTTATTTATATAGTTATTAGGTTGCCGATTGATTCCGTGCTCCTTCTAGCTTTGCTTGGTTGTTGTTCAAAGACCACTAAGCATTCTCAGGCGAGTACATAGTTCCCCTATTTTACTGTTTTCGATTGTTTTGGGGTGATCCATATGTGTTAAATGATTTCAACGTTTAATCGATGTTTTTCAAAAACGATTAAGATGGTTTATATTAAAACTAATAACGATTTTGATAATATGAACAAGCTTGTTGGTCGTAATTACATAACGAATAATATCCATTAATTTTGGCCAACCCGACCAGTATTAGGTTATGGTACCATAGGATTTGATAAATCCCGCTATCAGACTGCACCCATGGTTATGTGTGGGTTAGGTGGGTAGCGACCGAATCTGTAATTGTTAACTTACCCTTTGGTGGTTAGCTAATGCGAGATGATTGTTAACTTACCCGTTGGTGGTTAGTTAATACGAGATTAGCGATAGGCGAGTCACGAAGGTTTGGATATTATTAGCGAGGCGACCAAAAGTAGTTTTCACAAATTAAAACGAGGATGATTTAAACGATTTTAAACGAGTTAACGATTTTGAAACGATCTTAACGAGTTAAACGATTTGGGTAAACGATTGGTTTTTGGTTAGTGTTTAGATAACGAGACAGGTGTAATATGTTGAAAGCATGGTGGATACGCCGCTAGTACTTCCTATATATAAGTGTTTTCAACATATTACATACCGTGGCGTTATTTAGTTCACTTGGGTAAACGATTTTGAGACGATGTCACACAAACGAGGTTTTTTAAATGATATAAACCACACGAGTTTTGTTAACGAGTTTTTACGAGATTTTTACAAATTGCTTTAACTAAATGTTTTGGGTTAAGAATCATGGCTATGAGATTTTATAACAAACTATAACCAATTTGATTTGAGTTGGTTATTTATGTTGTAATACACTTTTCAAAATAAGGTAAGTATTTTGACTCTTTGAGTCTAACAAGGTACTACAACATATAAACTAGCCATGAATCCGACACTCTCATAAAACCTATATACTCGCCAGCATTTCTTTGCTGACTTTCTTTTCACATATGTTTCAGGTAATCTTGATTGATAGGATGCACTCACATAGGACTGGACAAGGCCTTAGTGACTTAATAACAATGATAGACTATGTTTAACTTGTTTGTTAGATTTCAAGACGATGTAAATGTTTAATGTTTAATAAAACGAAACTTAAAATTTCCGTGTGTTTTGAAACAATGATTCTGTTACAACACTCCCCGATGTTTCCGCCACGTTTTGTTGTTTTAACGTGGTCGGGGTGTGACAGAAAAGTTGGTATCAGAGCTCATGGTTATAGGGAATTAGGTTATTAGTAATTCTTTGACCTAGTCTATAACCTTCCTAGGACCCTAACACAAGATTCTTGTGTTTAGATTTTAAAACAATACCGTCACCTATCCTTAGGTGACAACCACAATAAGAACATAACTTTCGAACCCGCTTCGAAAATTAATCATCTGTTCTAGGATGATTGAATTACTATGTTTTGAACCCTCTGTTATACGGTTTTGAACCCTTTGTTATACGGTTTTGAACCCTTCCGGTTTGATTCATCTTTGGCTTTATGCCTTTTGAGTTTTCAAAATCTCGTCAAAGTTCGGGTCTAAATAATGTGAACACGTGCAAACTGGAAGAGTGAATGCCTGTACCCTGAGTTTTCTGTCTATGGCTAGAGTGTTCGTACAAATCCGCAGTATCGGACCAGTCACTCTTACCTGGGAACTCTTGGGGTGAGTGTTCACTTATAGGCGAGCATGTCTTCAGTGATACATTAATATGACCCATTTACTTTGATTAGTCACCGTCTCATTTGTTTGCCTTAGGTAACAAACAAATGATCGCAATTTTTATGCATTGCCATTCTATTTTGATTACCCGATAGCCTTTCATTCATTTCCCCTTTGTCTTTCCTTTCCTTTCCGACGAAATAAGTAAGTTGAAATTTTTATGTTTATATCTCGAACAAATCTACTAAATGTGCAAAAACCTATCGACACATCATCAGTGAGACTGTTTAACGCATTTAATTTTTACAAATCTTTAGCGTACCGTAACTGTCAAACTGATGTACTATCATTTTCCCTTTTTACACAAGCTCTTTTCCATTTTCTATTGTTTTTGGATTTTGAAAAATTTTATCATGTTTTTTTATTTTTGAATTTTTTACTGTTTTTGTATTTTCAAATTTTGTACTGTTTTTGTATTTTCTGAAAAATATATCTACTCCCCCTAAATACCAAAACAAGTAAAAAATCGACAAACCATTGCAGATTGTTTCTGATCTTCATCTACAACAATACCCTCATAAACGCTAATAATGCCATCCGACACCGAGAGAAGCTTCATACCATTTAGTTTTAAAAGAAATTTAAAACGTGTTTTGTCAAAAGCTTTGGTATGCAAATCAGCTTTCTGATTGTAAGTGTGGATTTTCTCTATTCGAATCAACTTCTTCTCGAAGCAATCTCGGATGAAGTGATGTCGAATTTCTATATGTTTAGTTTTAGCGTGATGTACTGGATTTTTCGTTATATTTATGGCGGCCTAATTATCAACAAAGAGAGGTGTGTTAAGAAACTACAAACCATAGTCGCGCATCTATTGTTGTATCCACAGGATCTGAGAGCAGCAACTGCTAGCAGACACGTACTCCACTTCACATGTGGAAAGAGCCACAGACGTTTGTTTCTTACACTGCCAGGTAACCAAGCGAGGTCCTAATAACTGGCATCATGTTGTTGTTGATTTAGCATTGACTTTGCAGCATCCGAAATACGAGTCGGAATACCCTTCGAGCGTGAAATCGCCTTTTCTAGGATACCATAACCCCAAAGATGGAGTACCCTTCAAGTAGCGTAATATCCTCTTCACAACAACCATGTGCGATGCTCTTGGGTTAGATTGAAATCTTGCTGCGAGGCACGTTGGGTACATGATATCGGGTCTTGAAGCAGTTAGATACATCAACGAACCGATAATGGAACGATAAAGTGTCTCTTCTACCCTATCTCCGGTGAGATCTGGGTGTATCCCATGATTTGTTGCTAGTGGGGTTGACGCCAGAGTAGAACCTGACATCCCAAATTTCTCTAGAATATCATGAACATACTTCGTCTGGTGAATGAATATTCCTTCAGGTAATTGATCAACTTGAAGAACCAAAAAGAATTTCATCTCGCCCATCGATGACATTTCAAACTTTTGCTTCATCACTTGTTCGAAATCTTTGCACAAATTTTCATTTGTTGACCCAAATATTATGTCATCCACATATATCTGTACTATCAGAAGATGACCGTCGACCTCTTTGGTGAAGAGAGTGGCATCCACTTTTCCACGAATGAAGCTGTTGGCTAGTAGGTGTTGAGACAAAGTCTCGGTGGCTGTCCGACATATACCTCCTCTTTTACCTTCCCGTAGAGAAACGCCGATTTTACATCTAGCTGATATACTTTGAAGTTTTTCCACGATGCAAATGCTAAGAAGATTCTGATCGCTTCCAGTCGAGCTACAGGAGCATACACTTCAGTGAAATCTATCCCCTCCTGTTGACTGAAACCCTGGACTACAAGTCGAGCCTTGTTACGAACAACAACTCCACGATCATCTCTTTTGCACTTCAACACCCATTTGGTGTTGATCTTCCTGTGACCATCCGGTAAATCAACCAACTTCCACACTCCTAACTTCTCAAATTGACTTAACTCTTCTTGCATCGCATTGACCCAAGAATCTTCAGTAAGCGCCTCTTTGTAAGTTCGCGGTTCGATCTGCGAAATAAAACAACTTAGTGAAAAATCAGTTTGTAAAGGTGCTACTGTAGAATAAAAACATGTAAGGCCTTGGTCAATTTGACATCTAGTGCGAACGCCTGATTGTAGTTCTCCAATGATCAACTCCTCTGGATGGTATGAAAGAGTTCTTGGCATCACTTCACTTGGAACATCTACCTCGCCTTCCAGTTTAGTAACATTCTAATCTGCATCATGGTCTGACTTGAAATCTGGATCTGCTCCCCTTCTGAATCTGAATCTCCACGATCAAATACTGGAAAATTCTCAGATTCTTGATTATCATTCTGAACCATCTGATTATCTTGAGCAACTCCATCTTGTTGGACATCATCATGTTCACCAGCATTACTTGGACCAGCTTCATCATCATTTGAAGTTTCACGTGGTCGTCTAGAATACTCAGCTGGGAACCTTTGCTGTGACTCATACTCTCGCAAAATATCCAACTCATCAAAAAAATCATCTTTTTCCTCTGATTCTTCCCTCATGTCAAACGAATCCCACAACTTGTCATAATGATAACGCCATGAATCTCAAGGATTCTGCGGTGGCATAGTATTGCTTTGACATTCAATATTGGCAGCTTCAATAATCCGCTTCTCACTTGGAACGAAGACACGTCGCAAAGGACTTGCATAACCAACAAATATTCCCTCATTGCACTTCAGACCAAACTTTCCATAATGTTCTAGAACAGTACAGGGTGACCCGAACGGTTCAAGATACTTCAAATTAGGTTTGCGGTTATTGATCAACTCAAAGCATGTTTTGTTGAACTTTTTGACACTGAGAACTCTGTTGAGAGTATAGCATGCAGCGGAAACAGCTTCTGCCCAAAAATTTATTGGTAGCTTTGAATCTGCGAGCATTGTTCTAGCTGTCTCGATTAGTGTCCGGTTTTTGCGTTCTGCGACTCCATTCTGCTGCGGAGTATACGGAGCACTAAACTCATGCAATATACCTCGTTCTTCACAAAATTCTTCCATCTTGTTGTTCTTGAATTCAGTATCATTATCACTGCAAATTCTTCTGATACGCCTTTGGTACAGATTCTCAATCTTTCTGAACAACGCCATCAAAGTATCAAACTTTTCATCTTTCGTCTTCAAGAATGATACCCACAAAAATCTAGAATAATCATCAGTAACCACAAGACAATAGTAATCTCCTGTAATACTCTTGACATTCACAGGACCGAACAAATCCATGTGAAGTCTCTCCAGGAGTCTTGATACTGAATTGACTTGCTTTTTAGGATGTGACTTTTTCTTTTGCTTTCCTTTAACACAGCTAATGCACTCCCTTCCAGATGAAAACCTTTGACGTGAACTCCAGTAACTAAATCTGTCACACCCTGCTAGTAGCGGAAGCGTATTGTGTGTGACGTAAGAAAGGTAATCATTGCATCCAAATGTATTAACAACATGAACCAACAACGATGCCAAAGATATATAAATTCCAATGAATATCTACACATTTTCCCAAAAGTAGTTTCAAGTACCATACATGTTCACAACATTAGACATAACATAGTTATCAGTCTGTTTTACACATCACAAAAGATAGTTTTTAACATAAAACTTAGTAAGGCTTTGTTTCCTATATACCCATCAAAGTTGGGATATAGAATACAAACCCTTCAAAAGTGGCAATCGTTGTCATTTGTTTTTCCCGAATCTCATAGTAAATCACCAGCTCAAGACCTGTTTCCTGAAATACATGTGGTTTTAAAAAGTCAACAAAAAGATGAGCGAGTTCATGCAGTATTTGTTATTATATGAAATCTCGTAAATGTTATCTTGTAATCATGGTATGTTCTGATTCATTCATGGAGTCTGTTAAGGATCTATCATTGGGTAGCGAGCCCCCTGACATAATGTACCATAAGTAAATAACCAAACCGAGAACACTTTGTCATCATTTGGTATCACAAAAGCACTCCAGGGTATACCAACCAGGAGTGGGGCGTGCCTCAAGCCCAATAGATCTACACCTTTTGCACCTTGGTCACTAAGTGATTAATGGTTACTAATGTTATCTCCCTACTTATGCACATTGATCATGTTATCTACTACTCCGTAACTAACATACCAATAGTTTTAGCATGTATTTCCCCTCGTTGTTTTTGAAAACAAAACATTGAAAACAGTGAAAGGAGGGACATGAACTCACAAGTTTGCGTTCTGTGTATTATGATATCGAAATGAGCGTCCGTACGTGTCAATAACCTACATGTGTACTAATCTCGTTAGACACTAGGTCTTTCGGACCTCGTACAAGTTGTTCATCCTGAATTCTTTATTATGTTCTCATTTGTTATCTTTGGAACAACTTTGTATTTTAGAGCGTTGATAGTTTACTCGCTCGATTGTCATGTGTATACATATATTCTACAAGTATTGAATTCGTAAGCGTATTCATGTATTCTATGTGCATTGACTTATGTGTGATCGGCTTCGTTCTTCACACGTCCTCGTGCAGTGCACGCATGTCATTGAGCCTTTGCTCATGTCATTGGGCCGAGCCCATGTCATCTATGTTATCGTATCTAACCATGTTTTAATGTTATTGGGCCGAGCCCATGTCATTGCGCCGAGCCCATGTTATCTATGTTATTGGGCCTAACCCATGTTTTATTGTTATTGGGCCGAGCCCATGTTATATTGCCATTGGGCCCTAGCCCATGTATTAAGGAATTTGGGCCTAGCCCATTACTAACTTTGATAGGCCCAATTCTAACATTATGAGTCCATTAACGTAATCTTGTAATTTTTTACCAAAATGTTACCAAGTAGCAAACTTTAAATAAGTTCATTTTCCTTATGAAAAATACTTGGTAATTTTTATAGTTTTCGACTTTCCGGATTCTTGTTATCGGTCACTTATATATGTGCTCATTTTAACGTCTAAAATATGTTATTTTAAACTCGACTTTGTAGTAACTTGTTCACGATGTCGATACGCCTAATTTGTCATCATCAAATGTTATGTATTTCCGTTTCGGCCATTTTATTTAATTGTTCGATTTTACTAGCATTTCTTGGACCATGTAGAAACATGTATGTGTATTTATTTTCATCACCCTATAGGTATCTAATACATACACATATATAGCACACATTACATGCACTTAGCAAGTTTCCAAAAATACATAATTTTTTACCAAAAATTATATATACTTGTATTGGTTACATTTTCAACCATTTATTTATTTTTTTTTGTAAAAGAATAAGTTTTAAATTCATAAAACATATTGAATATTTAAGACTTAAATATTCTCATTAAGGTTTCAAAAATGACGTTTATGACCACTAATCGCGTTTAACATTGTTAATCACCCTTTAATCCCCTCTTTAATCGCGATTAGATTTTTAGAAAAATTTGCCATAGTTTCCCCTAAACTATGACGTTTCCCACGTTACAAAAGCGCGTTTAAATCGTGTTTAAACCCATAATCATAATCAATTTCCAAATCAAGTTTCATTACACCAACTTTGCATGCATGATTCATGCTCTTTTCTTCTTTATTTCCATGAACTTTTATAAATATATTTTTAACAACTTGGTTAAAAATAATGAAATCTTCACATATATATTAGGACCTTAAAGACACATTTTCATTATATTTTCTAATTAAAATCTCCTATTTAAACGACTTTGTTTAGTAAACGTTTAGGATGATCATAATAAGAATCATGGTGGTTATTCTTTATAAAAGTCACTTATGTGTAATAAATCATTTTTAAGTTGTAGTAAAGTTCATGGAACAAGAGGTTGATGATCTTGTTTAGATTTAAACATTACCATGTTTAAATCATCATTTATATTATTAATCATAAAAAGATCACCCACTTAAAACAACTTACTTTAACATAATCACATAAATTATGCTAACTAACTATCCCAAATCTAATAAATCAACACATAATATAGTTATATTTAGTGTTTATTAGCTTTCGGGTTAGGGTTTTTGGTGTGATTTTTATTAATCTTTTTGATAATCAACTTGTACTTCCATAATCTACTAGTAATAAGGAGCTTAAAAATGGTGGTTTGAAGACTTACAAGATTGCACTAGTTAGACAAGAAAATAAGAAGACATTTAAGCTCCAAAAGTGCTCCTAATGAAGCCCCATGTTTACCCCATGAATGGATGATCTTGAAAGGCTTGAAAGGTGAGTTAAATGAGATGTTCAAGTGAAGAAAATGGAGGTCTAAGGGCTGCTTGTTCAGCCGTGAGTTTGAGGGAGGATAAGAAAGTTTTTGGTGTTGCTTTTTGATAAGAATGATAAGGATAAGTTCTAGATATTATGTCTTATAATTCATACACTTGCATTTGTCATTTATCTACCACAAAATCATACCATATCTAGCAATTTTTCAACACTAATCAAGTGGGGTGGGACCCACTTGAATCCACCAACTTGATATGGGGGTAAAGTATAACTTTTTTATAAAAAGTTATAAAAATCTAGATATTTTGGTAATTAAGTAAAGTATGGTGATTAGGGGTAATCTTTAACCATCAAGAGGGTAATTAGGGATTAGGAATCAAAATTAATATCAACTAGTTTACTAAACTAGTAAAATTCATGTCTTGATGCTTAAAACGCTTCTCGTTTTGTTGACGACGTGTTTACGACGCTTTTATGCCGCACCGACGAATATTTCCGCGAGTGGTCAAACTACATCCGAAAGATGTATGGAGTGATTCCGAGTCCCAAATTTTACTTAACTAGTTCACTAGACTCTAGACTCTTCGTTTTCTTGTTTCGTGATGAAACTGTCGCCTACTAGTTCGTCGGTTCGCTAACAAACTAATTTAGCGCATAGCGATGAAATACCGGAAACTAGTGATTCTGAACATTCCGTTGATATCATCTTATTGTTTTAGTGTATTTTTCATCAATTGACATTATTCCAAAGTCCCGGAAATGCTTTGTTATAGGTTCGGACACGTTAAAAATGATATATTTTAAGCCGAAATGGACATTTTTGCAATTAGGGCGTCATACCGGTAAGTCTTATATCTTTGCAAGATATGTTTTTGTAATAATGTTTTTCTTATGTAAATGGACTCAGTTATGTTATCAGAGTGTCATTTTTGAGTGTTTCGGTTTGATTTCACGGTTTGCTGGCATGAATAGTGTAACCGTGAATAGTGCACGCAACACTTTCTACCAACACTTTTAGGACATTGTTTGCGTGGGTTCGCAATGTGGCGAAAACCAACATATGTTTTAGCATTGTTTTCCTTGTCCTAACTCTGTTACCTAGTTTACGACACAGTTACGTAATTAAATTACGCTAAATGCATGAGATTATGTAAATAAGATAGTGATTAGTTTGTACGAAATTGCCGGTTTATTGCCATTTGGTACATTCTCCCCTGTTAAAAAGAATTTCGTCCCGATATTCACGTTGAGTTATCTTTTAAAGGACTCTTCTTGACCAAGTGGAGGGGTATTTTGTATTGATCTGAACTCCACGTTCCCATGTATTCTCGGGTTCGTGACGTGAGTTCCAGCGGACCTTTACTAGTTCAATACGACTTCTCCTTGTCTTGTGGACCTTCCGGTCCATAACCTCAACGGGTTCTTCGGTAAACTGGAGTGTGTCGTCTAGATGAATTTAATCCGCTGGGATGATAACTGTCTCAACAGTCGGACTTTTATTGAGATTCGACACATGAAATGTGTCGTGTACGTTATTGAGTTCTTCTGGCAGTTTCAACTTGTGTGTGACGGTACCGATCTTTTCTAGAATCTCAAATGGCCCAATGTATCTCGGGTTTAGTTTTTCGCGTTTCCCGAATCTCGTTACGCCTTTCCAAGGTGAGACTTTTAATAAGACTTTGTCTCCGACCTCGAAGGATAATGGTTTATGTTTTTTGTCCGCGTAGCTCTTTTGTCTGTCACGAGCCACTTTGATACGGTCTTGTATCTTTGCTATCTTGTCAGTAGTCTCTTGGACTACTTCAGGGCCAATGAGTTGTTTGTCTCCGACTTCCGCCCAACACAGCGGTGATCGGCACTTCCGTCCGTATAGTGCTTCGTATGGGGCGGCTTTGATGCTTGTTTGATAACTGTTATTACACGAGAGCTCTACCAGAGGTAAATGAGTATCCCAGTTTCTGCCCAAATCCATCACATAGGCACGAAGCATGTCTTCCAACGTTTGGATGGTTCGCTCGCTTTGTCCATCGGTTTGCGGATGAAATGTTGTGCTTAGATCCAAACAAGATCCAAGTGATTCCTGAAACGATTGCCATATTCTTGACACAAAGCGACCATCACGATCCGAGATTATCGAAATAGGCACCCCATGACGTGCCACAATCTAATTAGGGTAGATTTCAGCTAACTTCACGATACTGCCTTTTTCACGAATAGGTAGGAAATGAGCTGACTTGGTTAATCGATCAACGATAACCCAAATCATGTCATGACCTCGAGAGGTCCGTGGGAGTCCTGTAATGAAATCCATTGATATCCGTTCCCATTTCCAAACGGGAATCTCGGGTTGTTGTAATAACCCAGATGGCTTTTGATATTCGGCCTTGACCTTCGCACAAGTTAGACATTTCCCAACATAGGTCTCAATATCTCCTTTGAGATTAGGCCGCCAATAATATTCCTTTACATCCTAATACAACTTATCAGATCCAGGATGTATTGAATATTTTGACTTATGTGCTTCATCCAACACTAAGTCTCGCAATCTGCCAAAGTAAGGAATCCAGATTCTTCCCATGAAGTACCTTGTGCCATCTTTGATCTCTTCCAGTTGTTTCTCTAATCCTTGCAAGGATTCTGCTTGAATGTTCTCCGGCTTTAGAGCTTCTAGTTGTGCATCGTGCACACGAGTAGTGAAGTTCATCTGAATTGTTAACTCTAAAGCTCGTACTCGTAAAGTTTTGACTTGCTCTTTCTGGCTCAAAGCATCCACCACAACATTTGCTTTGCCCAGATGGTACTTGATTTCACAGTCATAGTCATTAAACAATTCTGCCCATCGCCGCTGGCGCATGTTTAATTCTTTTTGATTGAATATATGTTGAAGACTTCTATGATCGGTGAATATGGTACACTTAGTACCATAGAGATAGTGACGCCAAATCTTTAAAGCGAATACCACTGTGCCCAACTCTAGGTCGTGAGTGGTATAATTATTTTCATGAACTTTCAACTGTCGTGACACGTACGCGATGACTTTTTCACGTTGCATTAATACACAACCCAAACCTTGGTGCAATGCGTCACACTACACCACAAAGTCATCGGTGTCGTCAGGGAGTGATAAGATTGGCGCTTGGCATAATTTATCTTTGAGCTTTTGGAATGCCATTTCTTGTTTTTCACCCCAATCGAAATTTTTATCCTTTTGAGTGAATGAGGTTAGCAGTTGAGAAATTTTAGAAAAATTCTCAAAGAATCTTCAATAGTATCCCGCTAAACCTAGAAATTGTCTTACTTCCGTTGGGGTCTTGGGAGCGTTTCAATTCTTTATGGCTTCTATCTTAGCTGGGTCCACATGTATTCAATTCTCATTCACAACGTGACCGAGAAATTGGACCTCGCGATCCAAAATTCGCATTTTGAGAATTTGGCATACAATTGTTCTTTCTTAAGTAGCTCCAGAATAGTTCTCAAGTGTTGTTCATGTTCCGCCTTGGTTCATGAGTATATTAAAATGTCATCAACGAATACGATCACGAACTTGTTGAGATATGGCTTACATACCCGATTCATCAAATCCATGAATACGACAGGAGCGTTTGTTAGGCCGAAAGGCATAACAAGGAACTCGTAATGCCCATAGCGAGTCCTGAACGCTGTCATAGGAATGCTTTCCTCTTGGATCCTCAGCTGATGGTGTCCGGATCTTGGATCAATTTTGGAATAGAAGCTAGATCCTTGTAACTGATTGAACAAGCCGTCAATCCTTGGTAAAGGATACCGGTTCTTTATGGTTAACTTGTTCAGTTCTCGGTAATCTATACACATCCGAAAGGTTCCGTCTTTCTTCTTGACAAATAGCACCAGAGCTCCCCAAGGTGAGAAACTCGGTCTATTGAATCCTTTGTCAAACAATTCCTGAAGCTGAGTAGATAATTCCTGCATCTTCGAGGGTGCGAGTATATATGAAGCTTTCGCCACCGGTGCAGCTCCTGGCACAAGATCGATACTGAATTCGACTTGTCGCTGCGGAGGTAGTCCCGGCAAGTCTTCTGGAAAGACTTCAGGGTATTCCCTTACCACAGGAATGTCCCCTACCTTGTGCTACTCGGCCTTCTTGTCGACCACATAGACAAGAAAGGCGATGCATCCTGTTCTCAGACTCTTCGGAGCCTTCATACAGTTGTTGGTCAGCAGCCGTGTGTCGTGTTTCTCTCCGTGCACCAAAAGATGTTCTCTCGTCAGACAGGGGGGAAAAAGAATAATAGTTTTCGCAGCACAACTACTTCTGCTCGGTTGTCGGCCAACCAGTCTATGCCAGAAGTTAAGTCGTAACAACCTAATTGAATGAGTGAAAAGTTGTTACTGAATTCTCGTGCTCCAAGTTCGAGTGTGCATCCTTTGATGTCTTTCCTGACTTGACTAATTTACCATTGGTCAATCCTATTGAATGGGAGGACGTCTTGTTTACTTGACTCGGCCAAGCATACTTTGAATTTTATGGGGATGAAGCTAATACCGACACCGGTGTTAAACAACATGGATGCAACGGATCGGTTGATAGGAACGTATCGGTGACCCGTAATGACTTCACATGACTTCGCTAATTCCTCATTAGCTAACTTGATAGAGCAAGACATGTTTAACCTACATGACTCTAATTCGTGTATATGCTTAGTATCTAAAGACACTAAGTTAAGCCGACGTTGGTATCCAAAGAATTGACGCATGATGGTTGTAGAGTAGAGCATACCCCTAGACCTGCTTACTCACTAGCTTGTACCCTTAACCATCCATGCTCGTAGTGACCTCCTTGCCACAGTAAAAACTACGTCGTTCATTCTTAAATATAGCTAACTCATTAGTTTCTGTTTTGTGCCAAGTCTCACCACACTGCTACTCTTGTCACTTTTGCAAGTGCGGTCATGATGAAAGTTTCACCTATCTGATTCCGAATTTTGACAAGTTATTAGCATACTTCTTAATGCGAGCATCGATTATGGCAGTAATCACCTTCGCTTTGCTTGTCACGAGATTTCTCTTTCTCTTAACACCCTCCTTCGGCAGTGCCCCATCCTCACCACATCCTTGGTGAGACTAACTGAGAGAGTTACTTGAAAATAAATCTAGGTAGGGTGACATGATGTGATCATGATTCGGATCTCAGGGCTAAACCCCAAATGTAGCGCTCAGTGCGTTTGGATTCGAGTGTTATCCAATATGCAATCAATCCTTGACAGATTGTAGAGGCGTCGGGGTAACTAACAACATTAGCTCTAATCATGATCGACTTCTAGAGCTCGGTTCCCCAACTTGTAATTTTTCCACTAGCGAGCAATACTCTTCTCGCTTAAGATTCTTGAGTTCTTCCCACAATAACCTCTTTGTTGTATTAGTCCCTATAGTTTGCACTTGGAGATTCCACCAAGTTAACGCCTCATTCAACAGAAGGCTATTCGTTTACCAAAATTTTTACTTAGGAGTACATTTATTAGCAAGGTTAACTGACTTCCTTGTCTTTATCTAGCGGATAGAACTCACCGCACCTTCCGTATCAATGAGGTCTCGCGGCTTATAATCCGGAAAAGCCTTAGGATTAAAATCTGATGTGATTGCATCTCCAAGTGTGGTATTGCCACTCATTCTCGTCCCATCGGGATTTGAACCACTTGAACTACCGGTACCATCTGTACCATCACTAGTGTCGACTCGACTACCTCATGTTGTTCCATCTGACCTCTAGTTCAACTTTAATAGTAGGGCGCTAATTAACTGACCCTCTTCTAGGCGTAGATTTTCTTGTCGACGCCACGTTGTTTTCGATACATAGTATCATTGGGTCTAGGCTTTTATTTGGACAGATATAGCCTATCATGCGCCTAAGAATTAAGAATGTGATTGGTAATGGAAACCTCAAGACAGCGTTGCTCCGGTATGTTTGAACAATGATATTCATGAATAAATGCATTCCAAAATGCATAGTACCTCTTGAGTGTATTAGCCATGTGCCTAAATGGGAAAAGAAGTAATTCGTTGAGGAGGAGAAATCAAACGGTCGTCTCCAATTTTTACAACGTGTATCCCATACTTCCTGGATCTCTATCGTCCAAAGTAGCAAAAATCCTTCGCCGCTCTAGCCCGTGTGACGAATACGTTGAAACTCCTTGAGCCCCACGAGCTTCGACAAAATTGTTATAATTTCCATAGATGTCGAATAATACAATGAAGGGGTTGTAGCTTGGCTCATGCCATAGTATCCCTTGGAATAAGACAAATATCAAACGAAAAAGTTTAATGTTATCATCTCTGATAACTAAGATAGGGTAAGGTGTCATAGACACCAAAGAACCGGCCCATGTATAAGAATTTCGAGAATGTTGACGAAAAATCCTCCATGAGTGGCTAACAAGTTTTGTTTGCTTTCGATGACTAGTCTCAGACGACTCGTGTTATAGGTCGAATGTGAAGTTCAAACAATACGTGTAGTTTTCCTGTATCGTATAGTGTTATAGTAACCGTTCCGGTTAGTGTTCCACTAGATAGAAACTTGAACAACTTAGGAATTTCTTATGGCTAGTGATCATTAGCTTGACCCGCAGAGCTCACTAGGATTCCCATACACTACAAGTTGTTATTACGTGGGCCCCCGTAATAGTAAATTGTCTTGTATGGTCACCCTAGCATTCTCTCGTTTAAGCAAACCATCAGTCAAAGAGAGGACACTATTGTCTATATACTTTCAACACAGAAAGGACCTTCGTGATGGTCCACATGCTAACGCCCATTGTCATTATTCGTGAAAGGTCACAATATTAGCCGAAATAGGAATACAAAGAATCCGTGACAATAATAACTGGAGGGGCACCTTTAAGAAGAGTACTTCATCTTCCTTGTCTGGACGAGAGTGTCATCAATCACGATTTATATGAGCCTTAGGGACCGCGTCCCACTAGCAGGGTTGTTGTCCAAGGCCGCCACCTCTGCCTCGTCGTCACTACCAAAGCTGGACATATACCATCCGAGGGAAAACAACCATCTTCCATGGGATGAATGCTTTAGGGTCTCTCTCAGGGACCACGCCCGCCATAAGCTTTGTAATAGACGCGAGGTCGTCATTCTCATCACGTGAGTCAAGTGTAATAATAGGATTCGTAGTCGAAGTTATTTTCGTTCATGGCAAAATATTCTGTACAACACATATATAAATACATTATATATATAATCACTAAATCTCATGTTATTTTTGTTCTCGTGTTTCACATATAATTCCTAGTGTTTTGAGTCTATTCCTTATAAACTAAACATGTATTGAACCATATCAGTTACTTATGATTGAGCCCACGTGATAGATCCTCATGTTATAGCGACACAATGAAAACCTTTTGTCATTTTGTCATACTTTTTGAAATCATCTTTGTAATGTTATCAACTTTGTTTTCATGTGAGAGCCCTTGGTGATTGTAGACCAAACTTTATAAAAGTTTGTCCCCAGTTCGCTATAATCGGAGCTCTGATACCAATCTGTCACACCCTGCTAGTAGCGGAAGCGTATTGTGTGTGACGTAAGAAAGGTAATCATTGCATCCAAATGTATTAACAACATGAACCAACAACGATGCCAAAGATATATAAATTCCATTGAATATCTACACATTTTCCCAAAAGTAGTTTCAAGTACCATACATGTTCACAACATTAGACATAACATAGTTATCAGTCTGTTTTACACATTACAAAAGATAGTTTTTAACATAAAACTTAGTAAGGCTTTGTTTCCTATAAACCCATACGAAGTTGGGATATGGAATACAGACCCTTCAAAAGTGGCAATCGTTGTCATTTGTTTTTCCCGAATCCCATAGTGAATCACCGGCTCAAGACCTGTTTCCTGAAATACATGTGGTTTTAAAAAGTTAACAAAAAGTTGAGCGAGTTCATGCAGTATTTGTTATCATATGAAATCTCGTAAATGTTATCTTGTAATCATGGTATGTTCTGATTCATTCATGGAGTCTGTTAAGGATCTATCAGTGGGTAGCGAGCCCCCTGACATAATGTACCATAAGTAAATAACCAAACCGAGAACAATTTGTCATCATTTGGTATCACAAAAGCACTCCAGGGTATACCAACCAGGAGTGGGGCGTGCCTCAAGCCCAATAGATCTACACCTTTTGCACCTTGGTCACTAAGTGATTAATGGTTACTAATGTTATCTCCCTACTTATGCACATTGATCATGTTATCTACTACTCCGTAACTAACATACCAATAGTTTTAGCATGTATTTCCCCTCGATGTTTTTGAAAACAAAACATTGAAAACAGTGAAAGGAGGGACATGAACTCACAAGTTTGCGTTCTGTGTATTATGATATCGAAATGAGCGTCCATACGTGTCAATAACCTACAAGTGTACGAATCTCGTTAGACACTAGGTCTTACGGACCTCATACAAGTTGTTCATCTTGAATTCTTTATTATGTTCTCATTTGTTATCTTTGGAACAACTTTGTATTTTAGAGCATTGATAGTTTACTCGCTCGATTGTTATGTGTATACATATATTCTATACGTATTGAATTCGTAAGCGTATTCATGTATTCTATGTGCATTGACTTATGTGTGATCGGCTTCGTTCTTCACACGTCCTCGTGCAGTGTACGCATGTCATTGAGCCCTTGCTCATGTCATTGGGCCGAGCCCATGTCATTGGGCCGAGCCCATGTCATCTATGTTATCGTATCTAACCACGTTTTAATGTTATTGGGCCGAGCCCATGTCATTGGGCCGAGCCTATGTTATCGATGTTATTGGGCCTAACCCTTGTTTTATTGTTTTTGGGCCGAGCCCATGTTATATTGCCATTGGGCCCTAGCCCATGTATTAAGGAATTTGGGCCTAGCCCATTACTAACTTTGATAGGCCCAATTCTAATTTTATGAGTCCATTAACATAATCTTGCAATTTTTACCAAAATGTTACCAAGTAGCAAACTTTAAATAAGTTCATTTTCCTTATGAAAAATACTTGGTAATTTTTATAGTTTTCGACTTTTCGGATTCTTGTTATCGGTCACTTATATATGTGCTCGTTTTAACGTCTAAAATATGTTATTTTAAACTCGACTTTATAGTCACTTGTTCACGATGTCGATACGCCTAATTTGTCATGATCAAATGTTATGTATTTCCGTTTTGGCCATTTTATTTAATTGTCCAATTTTACTAGCATTTCTTGGACCATGTAGGAACATGTATGTGTATTTATTTTGATCACCCTATAGGTATCTAATACATATACATATATAGCACAAATTATATGCACTTAGCAAGTTTCCAAAAATACATAATTTTTTTTACCAAAAATTATATATACTTGTATTGGTTACATTTTCAACCATTTATTTATTTTTTTTTGTAAAAGAATAAGTTTTAAATTCATAAAACTTATTGAATATTTAATATTTAAATATTCTCATTAAGGTTTCAAAACTGACGTTTATGACCACTAATCACGTCTAACATTGTTAATCACCCTTTAATCCCCTCTTTAATCGCGATTAGATTTTTAGAAAAATTCGCCATAGTTTCCCATAAACTATGACGTTTCCCACGTTACAAAAACGCGTTTAAATCATGTTTAAACCCATAATCAAAATCAATTTCCAAATCAAGTTTCATTACACCAACTTTGCATGCATGATTCATGCTCTTTTCTTCTTTATTTCCATGAACTTTTATAAGTATATTTTTAACAACTTGGTTAAAAATAATGAAATCTTCACATATTTATTAGGACCTTAAAGACACAATTTTCATTATATTTTCTAATTAAAATCTCCTCTTTAAACCACTTTGTTTAGTAAACTTTTAGGATGATCATAATAAGAATCATGGTGGTTATTCTTTATAAAAGTCACTTATGTGTAATAAATCATTTTTAAGTTGTAGTAAAGTTCGTGGAACAAGAGGTTGATGATCTTGTTTTGATTTAAACATTACCATGTTTAAATCATCATTTATATTATTAATCATAAAAAGATCACCCACTTAAAACAACTTACTTTAACATAATCAACATAAATTATGCTAACTAGCTATCACAAATCTAATAAATCAACACATAATATAGTTATATTTAGTGTTTACTAGCTTTGGGGTTAGGGTTTTTGGTGTGATTTTTATTAATCTTTTTGATGATCAACTTGTACTTCCATAATCTACTAGTAATAAGGAGCTTAAAAATGGTGGTTTGAAGACTTACAAGATTGCACGAGTTAGACAAGAAAATAAGAAGACATTTAAGCTCCAAAAGTGCTCCTAATGAAGCCCCATGTTTACCCCATGAATGGATGATCTTGAAAGGCTTGAAAGGTGAGTTAAATGAGATGTTCAAGTGAAGAAAATGGAGGTCTAAGGGCTGCTTTTTCAGCCGTGAGTTTGAGGGAGGATAAGAAAGGTTTTTGGTGTTGCTTTTTGATAAGAATGATAAGGATAAGTTCTAGATATTATGTCTTATAATTCATACACTTGCATTTGTCATTTATCTATCACAAAATCATACCATATCTAGCAATTTTTCAACACTAATCAAGTTGGGTGGGACCCACTTGAATCCACCAACTTGAGATGGGGGGTAAAGTGTAACTTTTTTTTATAAAAAGTTATAAAAATCTAGATATTTTGGTAATTAAGTAAAGTATGGTTATTAGGGGTAATCTTTCACCATTAACAGGGTAATTAGGGATTAGGAATCAAAATTAATATAACTAGTTTACTAAACTAGTAAAATTCATGTCTTGATGCTTAAAACGCTTCTCATTTTGTCGACGGCGTGTTTACGACGCTTTTATGCCGCACCGACGAATATTTCCACGAGTGGTCAAACTACATCCGAAAGATGTATGGAGTGATTCCGAGTCCCAAGTTTTACTTAACTAGTTCACTAGACTTTTCGTTTGCTTGTTTGGTGACGAAACTGTCGCCTACTAGTTCGTCGGTTCGCTAACGAACTAATTTAGCGCACAACGATGAAATACCGGAGACTAGTGATTCTGAACATTCCGTTGATATCATCTTATTGTTTTAGTGTGTTTTTCATCAATTGACATTATTCCGAAGTCCCGGAAATGCTTTGTTATAGGTTCGGACACGTTAAAAATGCTATATTTTAAGCCGAAACGGACATTTTTGCAATTAGTGCATCATACCGGAAAGTCTTATATCTTTGCAAGATATGTTTTGGTGTGACAGTGGTGAATGGTACAATAACAGAATGTGTTACACTTGTGGAGTGAAAGGACACATTGCTGTTAACTGCCAGAGTTGGAGCTATGAGACGAGAAGATGCTATAATTGTCAAATCAAAGGTCACATTGCCAGAGATTGCCCAAGGAGATCAAATGAAAGATTGAGGGCTAATTCTCAGAAATTGGCAAAGATTCCAGTCAATGTCAAGCCCAAAGAATAAAAGGTTCAAGAACCTAAAGTTCAAGAAACGAAAGTAAAGCTTTCTCAAGGGCAAAAAGACAGACTGAGAAAGAAGAGGAAGAAGGCCAGAGAGTATCTAGAGAAGAAATTGTCCTCGGGTTCATCTGTTGATAAAAAAAGGAGTTCTGATGAATCGACTCCCTCGATTGCAAAGTCAAGCAAGACGAATTCATGGGATACAAATCTGAGGACGAAAGAAGAAAAGAAGAAGAAAATGGTCAGCGATGAATCTGACGTGTCAAAGTCAGACAAGCCACCTTCAGGCGATGAATCTGACTTGTCAAAGTCAGACAAGCCACCTTCAGGCAATGAATCTGACAAGTCAAAATCAGATAAGCCATGTGCAGGCAATGATTCTGGTTTGTAAAAACCAGAGGAGCCTGGTGTTGAGGTAAAAAAGGAGAATTCAGGTTTAACAATGGATGATGCAAATTTTCCACCATTGTTGAACAAGAATTCAAAATCACCCAAGGATCGTTAGGCTTGGGTGAATCTGTTCAAATAGAAAAGCCTGACTTGCCGGAGTTCCCAGGTTGGTAAGCGTGGAACATGAATCAGCACATTTCTTGAGAAATTTCACTCTGGTGATTTTTCGCCTTACATGTGGTAAATCAGGGACATTAAGTTGTACTTGATTTTCTACAAGTGATGTTTGAGATCTAAAACTGAAATTGTAAAATCTGTCATGTGTATGAAGAAAACAATGTGATGAAGCGACCCCGAACTTACAAATGATTAGTAAACAAACTAATTTTTTCGGAAAAACCATTTTGATTAAAACAAACTTAAGTGTTTTGAAATCATAATGGGAAAATAGTTTGTTGTGAGAGGGAGTTCTGATTGTTTATGCCAGTTGGATAGAGAACTGAAGTGATTCTCATCAAGTTGTCAAGTTTGTACAGTTTGTTTCAAATTTTACCAGAAAATCAAAATTGAGACATATTTTGATTTTAGGGGGATTAAAAATTTTAAAAAAATTAGAAAATGTCAAAAACATTGAAAAATTTAAAAATGAGTTTTGCTGAAACAAGAGGAAATGATAGAAAATCAGTGGACTATCACAGCATGCTAAAGAAATGAAAAGTTTAAATGTGATAAACGATCTCACTAAAGATGTGACGATAGGCTCAGCTAGACTAGTAGATTTGCGATAACGATACAAACTTAAATGAAAAAGCCTAGTTCTAGTTGGAAACATGATTGAAAGCATAGTACTTAGTTTTGTCCTTCTTGATTGTGTGCCTACTCAGTAATTGCTTAATTGCTGAATGTTAAAAAAGCATAAAAACCGGTCAGTTTGTGAACTTTCACAACTTGCTGAAAAAGTCACTGTGATTGTGCATTTCATTTTGCAAAGATTTAAACTTGTTTGATTTCTTTATTTTGTTTAAGCATTGGACATCCTCTACGTATACGTGAGTATCGACCTGGATGTTAATGCCTAAACGTTCTGCTTTATTTTCTTTGGTGTTTCGTTTAAGCTTTGGATCACCTCTGTGTATACGGGAGTATCGACCTAGTGGTTAAAGCCTAAACAACTTCAACTTGTTTTATTTTTCTTATTTTGTTTAAAAATTGGACTTTCTCTGCGTATACAGAAGTATCGACCTGATTGTTAATGTTTAAACAGTCTGCTTTGTTTTTGCACATATCACAGTTGATGAAAGTTTAAAGGCATTACTTGAGTTAGTGTATTGCATGATGAGGGGATATGCTGAGATCGTGGGGTCCATAAGAATTTAGTGCAAAATTAATATATCTTAACGTATCGGTAAGCATTTCGAAAGTTTTTAGATTGAGCTTAAGAGGACAATTATATCATCAATCAACGTGAATCATTTAGAACTTAAAATGTCTAAAAGCTTAATGGTGCTGGTGATGTGTCTCAAAAACTGATATGATTCTCTGTAGCAAACTCACAAAAATATTGTTTTGTACATATTTCATTTCTGCATTTAATTTCTGTTATTGCATTTATGTTTCATATTTTGAATAAACCAAAAAGATTTTCGACAACTGATGTAGTAGAGCTGATATTCAAAATCTCAAAGGCTATACATGATGAACAGATGGTTTCGTTAATTGGTTTGAAATGTTTAAGATGATTCATTAATTTGAATCAGAATTTGGAATATTTCAAATGTTGATAAACTTTAAATGAGAAAGATTGTCAAATGTTTTAGTTGATTCATTAAGTTGAATCACAACATTGTTTGTTGTAATAGAGTGTTTGAGTTGTGTAGGTTTCTGATCCTGTTGCTACGGAAAGCCAGGAGATGCATCAGAACCTGAGAAGAGCTTAAACTGAAAAAGCCAGGATTTGATTTCAAAGGTGATAACAAATTCCAGACAGAAGTCCGATGATAGGGGGAGTCTGACGAAAGTTAGAACCAGAGAAAGATCCGGGTACATGATTCCAGGAAGAGTTCCTGAAGAAGACCGATCAAGATTGAAGAATTGTCATGTTGAAGACTCTCACTGAAGATTCCGTCAACATTCAAGGGAGAGTCTGTTGGTGCAGTTGTCTGTCGACTACATCTTCGTTCGAGTCTTAGTTTAGGGTTGAGTGTACAGTGCATGGAAATCAGGTGAAGGGGTATGGTCCCAAAAAGTCGCGCAAACCTCCGCCCAGGTTGCGCGCGGAACCATACTCCTTATTTTAGAAAACTTATTAATAATATCCACGCGCGACTTACACACGTTGTAATTTGCCCCGCGCGAGGCAAGGCTCACAAGAGGCCCAGTTATCAGCACTTAGCATAAAACAATGGGACAAATGAGCACGCTGACCCCGCGCGGGTTAGTTTGTTGTCAAACAAGAGCCACTCAGTAGGGAAGCGCACGGCTACCTACAGTGGTACATAAGGTACAAGTGGCAGTAAAAGGAGCCAATGAGCGTCTAGCAGGCTCTGGTCAATCGTGCGCCACGATCGCCTGACGAGAAGTACACAAGGACGCCTACGTGGCACCAATCAGAGGACGGAGACAACTGTCCCACGATCTCCACTTGTCTGCTGATGACAGAAGGACAACAAGGCCGACAACAATGACACGTGGCTCCAATCAAGGTGCGCCAGCACCGACGAGCGTCTAGAAGCCACTAAGCGGTCGATGCCGGTGAGACAAAGAGCATATCCGTTTTGTTGTCCGCTTCTGGCCCAAGGCCCATCAGCCCATAACCCCTTACACCTCTCCGGCTATAAATAGAGACCTCATTCCACAGGTTAAACATTCTATTCTCTCTACTCTCACTCTTTACACTTAATTACCCTTAAAGCAGTCGCTTATTCTCACGCCGGAGCCTGGTTAAGAGGGAAACCCCCACATTCCCCTCTTAACGAGTAACGGTGTTCTGTTTTGCAGGATTGATTACCAAGTCGGAGCTCAAATATCCTTAAGAAGATTAACCATCATGAAAGGAACATAAACCAATCTAATTAACTCCCTAATTAGATCACTGTTTCTTCATCAGGATAAGTTGATTTCACATATATGGACATGTCACTATGTGGGAAATCAGGATAAGTTGATTTCACATATATGGACATGTCACTATGTGGGAAATCAGGATAAGTTGATTTCACATATATGGACATGTCACTATGTGGGAAATCACATTGTCTGATTTCGCTTTTATGAACATCATGTCACTATGAGTGAAATCTAGGCAGCTATATATAGTCCATGAATGAAATCATTTGTAACAGTTCTTGTATTCCACGCCGAGGTGCTGCCGGTGTGAAGACTGCATGTAATTGAGTTCTAATCATTACAATTAGCAGTTATAGTGAAGTATCAGCTGTTTCTACCTTTGTTTCTTGTTATTCCGCACCTGAAACAGAGTAAAGCTCCTCTGAACGACTCATTCGGGTCAATCGCGATCCTACAAACATTATGATATTTCGAACTTAATACTTATGTTGGGTTTTCACGTTTATGCTTCCGTTAAACACTTAGCTATGTTTTGTTTTGAACACCTTTCATATTGTTGAGTTGAATTTTATTTATTACTTACAATGTTCAATACGATTGGTGGCTTGATCCTGGTCAGTCACGCCTCCATGCGGTGATACTCAGTGAGTGGATTTTGGGGGTCTGAATTTGAAGTTTCAACGCTTTGAGCTTTTTCAACTTCTTGATCCTTAGGCAGTTCAACACCAGTTTTCTTTGTGCGTACTCTCCTAGGTATCACCCCAGTTTGAACTGACTTTCGTTTTGCCCTTAGCTTCTTTGACTTTTCAGGTGGTACGTAGGTAGAGTCTTCTTCATCTGATCCTTTTTGCTTCTTTGTTGGCTTTTTCTTTAACTGAGCCTTGCCCCTTCCAAGTGTTGTAGGATCCAGTTCTGATTCTGACTCAGTAGCCTCAGAATCTTCTTCACTTGACTCATCTTGAACCACACCTTCCGGCTCTGTAGCTTTGACACTTTCAGCTTAAGCACTTGAGCACTTGAACCTTGATCTTTCTGAGTTGCAGTTGTTGTGTGCTGAAGATATTGTTCAAACGATACTTTAGCCAAATCAACACTTTCTTTTGGAATACTTGAAGGGTCTAACACTGGTTCATCCACCAACCTTTGTTGTGGCTCTTTTGAATGTCACACCCTGTCTTTTGCGGAAGCGTATGATGTGTGACTGGTTTAATATCATTGCATTCAATCGTAATAAACAACTACATGATTCAAAATGATGTTCATCCATTCATGAAATTTAAGTATTACAAACAATGTTTATTCAAGTTTTTAAAACACAACCTTCGACTAGGTTACAAACCAACAAATGTGGATAACATCTAAACTTCTAGTTACGACACCTCCGTCCAAGATCCATCTTGTTACCTGAAATACATGTAATTTTGGAAAACATCAACAAAAGTTGAGCAAGTTCATGCGTGTAGCTTGTGTACTGTAATTCTTGTAAATCTTTAAGAGACTCTTTTGTAAACAGGTATGAAAAACGTCTATGAACATGAATGTTTTACAAGAACTTTAAGGCATGTGAGGACATAGGGAGTACTTGTTATGACTCCTTGTCGGAATACTCGTTCTGATTCCTTGTCTGTGTCGATTACCCTCGACTGTGTCGATTTCCCTCGACTGTGTCGATTAACCTCGACTGTGTCGATTAACATCGACTGTGTCGATTAACATCGACTGGGACTCCGAAGCACTACTAGGTACTAGTTTTGACCATGAGTGGGGTTCGGCCGTACCCGTTAGATCTAACCCTCGTCCCTAATTAATGAATGTTTTTAATGGCTTGGTACTAGTTTTCACCAAGACTTTATGGCATTTTTAATATTAAGTCTATGCTCACATGATCTAGTATTTCATAGGCATTTCATATCGTTTAAGTATTTGTACATGTATTTCACCCCCGAGAGTTATAAAACCAAAAACAGTTAAAGAAAAGGGGGAGCATGAACTCACAGTTTTGCGTCTTCAGTACTCGTAACTCAAATCTCGTTAGCAAATGCGACTACCTACAATGTGCTAGGGTCTACTAGACGAGCGGGCCGTGCCTTGCCTTAGTATTCACGTTTTGAGTTACGTTTTCTTTATGTCTCTACGTCATCCGGTGTTATAATACTTTTCAAGTATTTGTTTTCGTGTTTTCTTCCCAAGGATGGGAGTATTTCTTACATGTATTCTTGTATTTGTAATTTCCAAAATAATATACTTTCACTTAGAAAATATACGTAGACTTGTTTTGTCCAAAATAATGTATCGTTAAGAAAATATAGATATATATTTTTTTTTCAAAAATCATATATCTTCAAAATATTCTAAGAAAATATATTTTTACTTCCAAAAGTAATATATTTCCTCAATGTTGAAAATATGATATACTTTGTAATAATAAAAATCATACTTTCGTTTCTTTTGTCTCCAAAATAAAATTTACTAAAAATATGTTGTAGCAGTACTTCTCGAAATATTTCGTAAGTTACGTTATTGCGTTTGGTTTTACAATATCAAGTGTGTAACTTATATATTTCATTCCATGTAATTTTTGGTATTATTTTGGTGTTGTAAATTCTTGGTATTTGTAAGTTATATTATTTTCCCTTAAATAATATAACTATTTTACATAATCACACACAATGTCTTTAATGTAAATACATATTCTAAATACATATTTACCCATTTTTATTTCTAAAAACCAACCTCCAATGTTTGTGTTTTTATTACAAAAATCCATGGCGAAGTTTATATGGAAAATCATAGTTAAAAATACACTTGTAAACACTTTTTTTACAAAACATTTTTCTAAGTGTTGGTATTTTTAGATAATTTTGCCATAGTTTCCCCTAAAAATGGAGGTTTCCATGCTTTCAAGCATATCATTTTCTTTTGCAAAATCATCACCAATCATCAACAAATTATTCAACACTTACCATATGTCAAAAATATGAAATTTACACTATGTCATGAACTTGAAAATTTACAAAAAATTGTAGTAACTTACTTGCGTGTTTAGTAAGCTTAGTTACTCTTTATAGTGTGGTTGTTTATTTAAAAACATCATTTTTGAAAAATTTAAATCTTTACAACTTGTAAAATATTTTTCTAAAAATATTTCTTCTTGCATTTTTCTCGTTAAATACATGTTTATACACTTGATTAACCACTAAAAATGTGATTAGTTTCTTTAAGAACCAAGTTTATGTAAATCTTGTAATTTAACTTAGTTTCTTCAGAAAACTAGTTTTGTAATCACCCATTTACAAGATTCATAACATGTTTCATACTTCATCATACATAAAAATAACTTCATTTTTCAAGTTCATGTTTACATAAAGGATGATCATTACAAATTTCTCAAGATCTATCCTTACACTTGCTAGATCATGTGTTTAATCATCATCTAGCAAGCTTCATATGGTGATCTACACCACAAACACAAGAAATCATCAAACAACGCAATACATACACTAGGACAACTTGATCTTCATGTTTTAGAGCTTTATGTTCATGTTTATGCTTATGTTTCTTTATGATATTTAGTTTACCAAGTTACTTCATACTTTAACCACTAAAATTGTGAGTAAAAACAAGATCAATGGAACTTACTACTAGCACTATGGCTAGGGAAGAACTCAAGTTGATGAAGATGATAATCTGGGTGGATAAAAGCACTAGAGAGAGGTCCTTCAAGTTCCTTTGCTTCCCACCTTCCTAATTAGGTTATGCTTGAAATGTGTTGAAATGGATTGAAAATGGAGGTGTATGGATGGGAGCTTGGGGCCGTAGGTATGGTGGATGGATGGAGAGCTTTTGGTGTGTTGAAGAAGATGAAATGAAATGGGAGGATGGACTTGTGGTTATAAATAATAACCTTCCAACAATTACTAGTCCATAGGATAATATGTTTCTTAATCTTCCAACAATATCTAATAAACTATAAAAAATATCTCCTTGTGGGCCTCTTGTCTAACCGGTTATGAGAGGGGGGGGGGTCTAGTTGTGGTTTAATCCAAGTTATACAATCTAGTTAGAAATCAAGGGCATTAGTTAGGGTCATATGTGTTTTAGTGTTTTAGGATGCGTTATTGTGACAACTCGAAATCTAGAACCTTTCGTTGTAACTTGCTTGTACGTTATGTGACTAGTTAAAATGATAACGTGAACCTTTTTATGTGATAAGTGCTTTGTTACGTGTGTATTGTATATATATGTGTACGTGTTATATGTGAACCGAGAACCCGACACGAAACAACAAGGAACCCGACTCGAGACCATGAGGTCTCGAGTGAATAGTAATCGGTTTTGGGCCTTGGGCCGAGAACCTTTGGCCGGTTGGGCCTTTGGGCCGTGAACCCCACTCGAAACCCACTAAGGGTGCACACTCTTGGAACTTGACTATATATACCATACCTTAGTTAGTTTTTGCCATTTGTTGAACATTAGAACACACACACACTTCCATCTTCTCTCCCACTAGAACTCTAGCACACAAACACACCTCCAAGACTCTCGGATCTAATCGGTTAGCACAAGAACTCTCGGGCTTGGAACTTCGGATCGGCACACACACACACATCACCAACCGGTTAGTATTTTTATGGTTAATCTTGTTGTGCTTTGTGATGTATGATAAAATGCATGAAATGATGTTTAATGTTAGTGTTTCTTGATGATTATTGTTAGTTCATGATATGTTTGTGCTTAAATGGATGCATGAATGAGATGAAGTTTTATGTGTGTTAAAAAGTTTAGTGTTGGAATGTGTTCATGTGTTAAAGAGAGTTTAAACTATTAGATTTGATGATTCATGAAATCGGTTTACATATGTCATGAAATCGGCTAAGGAGTATGTTTGTCATGTTAGGATGCATGCTAGTAAATTGTATCTTGACGGTTGTTCATAGTTTTGTTTGAATAAAGGTTGAATACTTGATGAATATGGTTATGAATAATTGAAGAACACTTTGAATGATAGTTAAGAATATGAAAACCCTTGTGATTTTGATCCACTTTGACCAATAACCTGATTAGGAAATATGTTAGTGGGATTCTATTGGTTATTTCCGGATTTGGGCCTGATTATATTGTACCATTAATCTGACTATCTGCATCAGCACCTGAACGTGAAAATGACAGCATACCGACTCGCAATCACCTGGTTGCGACTCGCAACCACAGCGTGATGACTCGAGACCACGCGGTTGCGACTCGCAACCATAACAGGACAAGCCGAAACCACAGGTTACGAGTCCCGTTGCGACTCGAGACCTTAGCATGATGAACCGAGACTACGGTTGCGACACCGGTTGCGACTCGCAACCATCCATGATCAACACACAGCATGACTCGAGACCATGCTTGCGAGTCCGGTTGCGACTCGAGACCACACTTTTGGGCCTTAGTTAATGGGCCAGACTGATGGGCTTCTGTGTTAACTGCTTTTACGTGTTTGGGCCTAAGTAGTTGGGCTGAACTTGTGAACCGTATGTGCTACTGTTGACTGTTAACTATTACTGCTAAACGTGCTTGTCAAACGTGTTGAACATTTGTGCACTACTTGGTTCGAATCTGATTATACGTGATATCCGTGTTAGGACGTTATTGACTACTTGCGACTTGATTGACTTTCTGTATTTGACTGCCGAGCAAACCAAGGTGAGTTCACACCCTTACAAAGCATGGGATTCCCTGGGTTGGGAACGGGGTTAAGGAACGTGGATTCCTCGTCTACCTTGGGTAGGACGTCAGTGGTTCAGGAATGTAATTCCTCGTCCGGATGGACGGATAAACGTACTAGACTAAAACTCTATCACGAAGTCCCTCCTTTTTGTATCGACTAATCGCCGGGCCAATGGCGAGCGGGTCATTAGTTAGATAGCGCTATTTAGGTCTGACAAGCCTCACACCGTGCCGCAGAGGACGGGCGTGAACTAATGGATCTGGGGCACGTCAATGATGATAGACATTGATGTTTTCAGGGCACATAAACATGACTACAGTCAGCAATCGATACGGTAACGAGTCTAGTATACACATGGGGTAGCCCCCACGGCTGGAGAGCCAGATGATGTACATGGGGTAGCCCCCACGGCCGGAGTGCCGGAGTAACTGGGAATGAACTGGTCACGTTTTTAAAACTATGGGGTAACCCCCACGGCAGGATGCCAGATAAAGTAAACTGTTTTCGAAACAACTAAAACGAACGCCCACCCGTGAACTCACTCAACTAGTTGTTGACTCGTTACTACATGCTTTGCAGGACCATAGGTACTCAGCTGGAGCTTGCATGGAGGAGGATCGTTGTGGGACAGGGATTGCTACGAGACTATGTTAAACTTGAAACTTTTGGAACTTATGTTATAACTTTAAACTTATGCTTCCGCTTGCAACTTAAACTTATTTGTTTTTGAACACCAATCGTGATGGTTAAACTTTTATAACTACTTATATGCTTGTTCAGTATGATTGGTGGCTGGATCCTGGTCAGTCACGCCTCCAAGCGGTAGTACTCCGCAGGTGGGATTTTGGGGGGTGTGACAGATTGGTATCAGAGCCATTGGTTATAGTGAACTTGGTTTTAATAAAGGAGAAACGATTTTGTTAAAACCAGACTATAACCGGTTTAGTGCTCAACGGTCCACAACGACACTTCGCTCCTCATGCAAGGCTCGACGTTCTAGGTAATATGATGTATGTATATTGCCTACTTGTTAGTTGCGTAGTACATTGCTCATGGTATGCTTGATTAGTATAGCTACTGTTGTTTGAACACGTGCGTGCTTACTCTGTCTTACTATCGTACTTTCGCGAACCTCTCTCACACGTATTACTCTTGTTATGAAGAAACATGTCTGGACGCGTTAACATGACACAAGCCCAGTTGACGGCTTTGATCAACGAACGAGTTGCCGCAGCGCTCGCAGCTGCACACGCAGGAGGTATATCCTGCAGTCCGAAATTTGTTCTAGGATCATTTGGATCCTACTCTCGTGAACCAACCTTTGTGTTAAACTCTGTCTTTTCTTTCACCTACCTTAGGTCAGTATGCTCAGGCACCGGTGTGCACTTTTAAGACCTTTATGGACTGTCGACCCACGACTTTTAGCGGCACTGAAGGAGCAGTAGGTCTCCTACACTGGTTTGAGAAACTGGAGTCTGTGTTCGAAATGTGTGAATGCCCTGAAGCGCGCAGGGTGAAGTATGCTACTGGTACTCTCGAGGGTTTGGCTCTCACGTGGTGGAATGCTCAAGTGCAGATGTTAGGGTTGGTTGCTGCCAACGCCACCCCATGGGAAAACTTCAAGGAAATGATCAGGGAGGAATACTGCAGTCGTGACGACATTCACAAACTGGAAGATGAGTTCTACAATCTTAAGATGTCGGGATCAGAAATTGAGGCATACACTAAGAGATCGCATGAGCTAGCCTTGTTGTGTCCTACTATGGTGGATCCTCCGTATAAGCGAATTGAACTCTATCTCAAGGGCTTGGTGCCAGAGATCCAAAGTCATGTGACTTCAGCGAGGTTGACTACTATCCAGCAGGTTGTACAGTTGGCTCACCGTCTCACTGACCAAGCGGTGGAGCAGAACAAGTTACCGAAGCGTATAGGTGCTGCAACTACTTCTGGTGCTTCTAGTGGGGATAAACGGAAATGGGATGGAACTTCAAGCAGGGGTTCAACTTCAGTGCAAACTCAGTCTCAGCAGAGAAAGACGGATGATCACAAGAGCCCCGGTCAGCAGTCATCTAGTGGTCAAAGTCATGGTGGATACAAGGGGAATCACCCCAAGTGCAATCGTTGCAGCCTACACCACAGTGGGCCATGCACCAGGGGCAACTGTCATCGATGCAACAAGCCTGGTCATGTTGCAAAGGATTGCAGGAGCGCATACCCCGCCAATCAGAATCGTCAGCAACCTCAGCAGAATCAGCGACAGCAGCAGGGTAACAACAAAGGGTGCTTTCAGTGTGGAGCTGAAGGTCATTTCAAGAAGGATTGTCCCCAACTAAACCAGAACAACAACAATCAGGGGAATGGTAACAATGGGAACAACAACAACAATGGTGCTAGGGGACGTGTGTTCGTGATTGGTCAAGGTGAAGCGAGGAATGATCCCAACGTGGTGATGGGTAAGTTCCTTCTCGACGACTTTTATGTTACAGTCTTATTTGATTCGGGTGCCGATACTAGCTATGTGTCACTAGAAGTTAGTAAGATGCTTAAGCGTATTCCTACACCCCTGAGCGACAAGCACACTGTCGAGCTAGCTAATGGTAAGAGTTTGGAGGCCTCACACGTAGTCAAGGGTTGCCAGCTTATTCTCGCTAACCAGACTTTCTCTATCGATCTTATTCCTATTGTCTTGGGTAGTTTCGACGTTGTCATTGGGATGGATTGGCTATCCCAACACCGAGCAGAGATTCTTTGCAACGAGAAGATCGTTCGTATTCCTGGTTTAGGTAGTGATCCTCTCATGATTCGTGGCGACAAGAGAAGTGCTGTTGAGAACATTATCTCTCTTCTTAAAGCCCAGAAATGCTTACGAAAGGGCCACACTGCGATTTTGGCTTTAGTTACTGATACCACAGAGAAGGAGAAGAAGCTAGAAGATTTTCCCGTTGTACGCGACTATCCTGAGGTATTCCCTGAGGAATTACCTGGTCTTCCGCCCCATCGCCAAGTCGAGTTTCAGATTGATCTAGCTCCTGGAGCCGCGCCTGTAGCCCGTGCACCTTATCGTTTAGCGCCATCAGAGTTGGAAGAACTCTCCACGCAACTACAAGAACTCTTGGATAAGGGTTTTATTCGTCCTAGCTCATCGCCTTGGGGAGCTCCAGTACTTTTTGTAAAGAAGAAGGATGGTACCTTCAGAATGTGTATCGACTATCGCAAGCTCAACAAAGTGACTGTGAAGAATCGTTATCCTCTACCGCGTATTGACGACTTGTTCGACCAGTTGCAGGGGTCGAGCTACTATTCAAAGATCGATCTGAGATCGGGATATCACCAGCTGAGAGTTCGGGAAGAGGATGTCTCTAAGACGGCTTTTAGGACACGATATGGGCACTATGAGTATCTGGTCATGCCGTTTGGGCTGACGAACGCACCGGCAGTTTTTATGGATTTGATGAATCGAGTGTGCAAACCGTACCTGGATAAGTTTGTTATAGTCTTTATCGACGACATCCTGATCTATTCTAAGAGCAAAGAAGAGCACGAACAACATCTACGACTTATTTTGGAACTCCTTCGGAAGGAACAGCTTTACGCAAAGTTCTCGAAGTGCGACTTCTGGCTTCGTGAAGTCCATTTCCTAGGGCATGTGGTGAACAAGGATGGGATTCACGTTGATCCATCCAAAGTGGACTCTATTAAGAACTGGCCTGCACCTCGTACACCAAAGGAAATTCGCCAATTTTTGGGATTGGCAGGTTACTACAGGAGATTCATTAAGGATTTTTCTAAGATCGCGCAGCCTCTCACCTTACTAACGCAGAAAGGCGTTGTTTATCATTGGGGAAATGCACAAGAGTTAGCTTTTCAACATCTAAAGGATAGACTTTGTAGTGCACCTATCCTTTCACTGCCAGAGGGCACAGAAGATTTTGTGGTTTACTGTGATGCATCAATTCAAGGTCTTGGTTGTGTATTGATGCAACGAGATAAAGTCATAGCTTACGCCTCGCGACAACTTAAAGTTCATGAGAAGAACTACACGACACATGATTTAGAGCTGGGAGCTGTTGTTTTCGCACTCAAGTTATGGCGGCATTACCTGTACGGAACCAAGTGCGCCATCTACACCGACCACAGAAGTTTAGAACACATATTCAAGCAGAAGGAACTGAATATGCGGCAGCGACGATGGGTCGAGCTGCTGAATGACTACGAGTGCTCTATCAGGTATCACCCGGGCAAGGCCAATGTAGTGGCGGACGCCCTCAGTCGAAAGGACACTACGCCTAAACGCGTAAGAGCTCTACAACTCACGATCCATTCTAGTCTACCTTCGCAAATACGAGCTGCTCAGATAGAAGCACTGAAACCAGAAAACATTAGAGCTGAAGCTCTACGCGGGTCAAGGCAACGTTTAGAACAGAAGGAAGATGGTGCTTATTATGTAACAGGGCGCATCTGGGTCCCGCACTATGGCGATTTACGAGAACTTGTGATGGATGAAGCGCACAAATCTCGCTACTCGGTACACCCTGGTTCGGACAAGATGTACCACGATATCAAAACTACGTATTGGTGGCCTAGCATGAAGGCCCACATAGCAACTTACGTCAGCAAGTGTTTGACTTGTGCGCGAGTAAAGACGGAATATCAGAAACCTTCAGGCCTACTTCAGCAACCAGAGATACCACAATGGAAATGGGAGCAAATTTCCATGGATTTCGTTACTGGCTTACCTAGATCACAGCGCGGAAACGATACTATCTGGGTGATCGTGGATCGACTCACAAAATCCGCACACTTCTTAGCAATCAAGGAAACGGATAAGTTCTCCACTCTAGCGGAGATATACCTCAAGGAAGTTGTTTCGAGGCACGGGGTGCCCACTTCTATCATCTCTGATCGAGATGCACGTTTTACTTCGGAACTGTGGCAGGCAATGCACAAGTCTTTTGGCTCACGTCTTGATATGAGCACAGCGTATCACCCACAGACGGACGGGCAGTCCGAGCGAACTATTCAGACCTTAGAAGACATGCTTCGTGCTTGTGTAATCGACTTTGGCAACAGCTGGGAAAGGCATCTGCCACTCGTGGAATTTTCGTATAATAACAGCTACCACACCAGCATTAAAGCTGCTCCGTTTGAGGCATTGTACGGACGTAAATGCCGGTCACCCCTCTGTTGGGCAGAGGTGGGGGATAGTCAAATCACTGGTCCAGAACATGTGGTAGACACTACTGAGCGGATTGCTCAAATACGACAACGCATGGCGGCCGCTCGTGACCGTCAGAAGGCATACGCCGATAAGGGCAGGAAACCACTTGAGCTCCAGGTTGGGGAGCGGGTATTACTCAAAGTTTCACCCTGGAAGGGTGTGGTTCGTTTTGGTAAACGCGGCAAACTCAACCCACGGTACGTTGGACCTTTCGAAATTCTTGAGAAAATAGGCAAGGTGGCCTACAGACTGAAATTACCAGCAGAACTCGGTGCAGTTCACAACGTTTTTCATGTGTCAAATCTGAAGAAGTGTCTGTCAGATGAGACGCACGTAGTTCCTCTGAAGGAACTCACGATCGACGAACAGTTGAAATTCGTCGAAGAACCTGTCGAGATCACGGACCGGGATGTTAAGGTCCTCAAGAGCACTAGAATACCTCTTGTTCGAGTTCGTTGGAACTCACGTCGCGGCCCAGAGTTTACCTGGGAGCGCGAAGATCGGATGAAACAAAAGTATCCCCAACTGTTTGAGAACAGTACAAACGCTACTGAGGCTGAAGCTACGGAATTTCGGGACGAAATTCCAGATCAACGGGGGGTGGATGTGACACCCCAGGAAAACCGGGAAAACCTTACAACTTGACTAGCTTCCTCAGTGAGTGCCATCAAATTTCGGGACGAAATTCCTTTCAACTTGGGGATGATGTGACAACTCGAAATCTAGAACCTTTCGTTGTAACTTGCTTGTACGTTATGTGACTAGTTAAAATGATAACGTGAACCTTTTTATGTGATAAGTGCTTTGTTACGTGTGTATTGTATATATATGTGTACGTGTTATATGTGAACCGAGAACCCGACACGAAACAACAAGGAACCCGACTCGAGACCATGAGGTCTCGAGTGAATAGTAATCGGTTTTGGGCCTTGGGCCGAGAACCTTTGGCCGGTTGGGCCTTTGGGCCGTGAACCCCACTCGAAACCCACTAAGGGTGCACACTCTTGGAACTTGACTATATATACCATACCTTAGTTAGTTTTTGCCATTTGTTGAACATTAGAACACACACACACTTCCATCTTCTCTCCCACTAGAACTCTAGCACACAAACACACCTCCAAGACTCTCGGATCTAATCGGTTAGCACAAGAACTCTCGGGCTTGGAACTTCGGATCGGCACACACACACACATCACCAACCGGTTAGTATTTTTATGGTTAATCTTGTTGTGCTTTGTGATGTATGATAAAATGCATGAAATGATGTTTAATGTTAGTGTTTCTTGATGATTATTGTTAGTTCATGATATGTTTGTGCTTAAATGGATGCATGAATGAGATGAAGTTTTATGTGTGTTAAAAAGTTTAGTGTTGGAATGTGTTCATGTGTTAAAGAGAGTTTAAACTATTAGATTTGATGATTCATGAAATCGGTTTACATATGTCATGAAATCGGCTAAGGAGTATGTTTGTCATGTTAGGATGCATGCTAGTAAATTGTATCTTGACGGTTGTTCATAGTTTTGTTTGAATAAAGGTTGAATACTTGATGAATATGGTTATGAATAATTGAAGAACACTTTGAATGATAGTTAAGAATATGAAAACCCTTGTGATTTTGATCCACTTTGACCAATAACCTGATTAGGAAATATGTTAGTGGGATTCTATTGGTTATTTCCGGATTTGGGCCTGATTATATTGTACCATTAATCTGACTATCTGCATCAGCACCTGAACGTGAAAATGACAGCATACCGACTCGCAATCACCTGGTTGCGACTCGCAACCACAGCGTGATGACTCGAGACCACGCGGTTGCGACTCGCAACCATAACAGGACAAGCCGAAACCACAGGTTACGAGTCCCGTTGCGACTCGAGACCTTAGCATGATGAACCGAGACTACGGTTGCGACACCGGTTGCGACTCGCAACCATCCATGATCAACACACAGCATGACTCGAGACCATGCTTGCGAGTCCGGTTGCGACTCGAGACCACACTTTTGGGCCTTAGTTAATGGGCCAGACTGATGGGCTTCTGTGTTAACTGCTTTTACGTGTTTGGGCCTAAGTAGTTGGGCTGAACTTGTGAACCGTATGTGCTACTGTTGACTGTTAACTATTACTGCTAAACGTGCTTGTCAAACGTGTTGAACATTTGTGCACTACTTGGTTCGAATCTGATTATACGTGATATCCGTGTTAGGACGTTATTGACTACTTGCGACTTGATTGACTTTCTGTGTTTGACTGCCGAGCAAACCAAGGTGAGTTCACACCCTTACAAAGCATGGGATTCCCTGGGTTGGGAACGGGGTTAAGGAACGTGGATTCCTCGTCTACCTTGGGTAGGACGTCAGTGGTTCAGGAATGTAATTCCTCGTCCGGATGGACGGATAAACGTACTAGACTAAAACTCTATCACGAAGTCCCTCCTTTTTGTATCGACTAATCGCCGGGCCAATGGCGAGCGGGTCATTAGTTAGATAGCGCTATTTAGGTCTGACAAGCCTCACACCGTGCCGCAGAGGACGGGCGTGAACTAATGGATCTGGGGCACGTCAATGATGATAGACATTGATGTTTTCAGGGCACATAAACATGACTACAGTCAGCAATCGATACGGTAACGAGTCTAGTATACACATGGGGTAGCCCCCACGGCTGGAGAGCCAGATGATGTACATGGGGTAGCCCCCACGGCCGGAGTGCCGGAGTAACTGGGAATGAACTGGTCACGTTTTTAAAACTATGGGGTAACCCCCACGGCAGGATGCCAGATAAAGTAAACTGTTTTCGAAACAACTAAAACGAACGCCCACCCGTGAACTCACTCAACTAGTTGTTGACTCGTTACTACATGCTTTGCAGGACCATAGGTACTCAGCTGGAGCTTGCATGGAGGAGGATCGTTGTGGGACAGGGATTGCTACGAGACTATGTTAAACTTGAAACTTTTGGAACTTATGTTATAACTTTAAACTTATGCTTCCGCTTGCAACTTAAACTTATTTGTTTTTGAACACCAATCGTGATGGTTAAACTTTTATAACTACTTATATGCTTGTTCAGTATGATTGGTGGCTGGATCCTGGTCAGTCACGCCTCCAAGCGGTAGTACTCCGCAGGTGGGATTTTGGGGGGTGTGACAGTTATGATGTTCAGTGACCATAACTAGCTTCGAAATGCTAAAACAATGCTTCTTGTAATATTTTAGTGTTCCGGTAATGTCCGGTTGTTGGGTTCGTTACTCTGTTCGTTACAGTGCTAAGTTGCGCAGTTTAGTGTGCTTTATGTAGTCTTTTATGACAGTTTCGATTCCCGACACCTAGGAAAGTATTCTGGACCATTATGTCTTATTCTGCAATATATTTTGGAATTTAAATGCTGAAAATAGCTAAATTTTGGTTATTTTCTGCAGAATTCTGCACTTTTAGTGTGCTTTAGGCACTTTCCGGCACTTTGTCTATCAATTAGGCATGCAGTTTTGTGGTCTTTACTTCCCTACACACTATGCTAGTGTAATACGTCATCTCTGGCTTATACAGGGCCTCAAAATATTGTCTGTCTATGTACTGAACATCGTCAATATTTTTTTTTGTCTAATAATGGTGCCAATTCTGTTTCGTGCATTATTAGCACTATATCGTGTTGCATGTAGCAACAAATAAATTCTTGTATCATGAAATGCCATTGTATATGTATAACAGTAATAAAAAATTCATTTGTCTTGTAAACTAGATCATGCACAATTATTTAAGTATAGATTACTGTTCAACTAGTGTACGGAATGTACCGAAAAGTGACAGTTGTCACAGTCTCCCCCCGTTAAAAGAATTTCGTCCCGAAATTCAAGCGATGCCATTGGTCGCAGGGGGGTTGTGAATCAAATATGGTCACTTATGTTTAAAATTTGTCTTCATGTGCCCATGTACTCTGGGTCATGTTATTGTACTCAAGTAAATCAATTATGTCTTTTCTGTATCTTGTGGACTCTTGGTCCGTAACCTTAACAGGTTTCTATAGTATTGTGGACTCTTGGTCCAAAACCTTAATAAGTTTCTATAGTAATTATGTCGTTTGTTATTGACGTGAATCCTATTTGTGGGAACTATGACTGTTCCTTGAGTCAGACTCCTTTAAAGTCTAGACACATGAATGTGTCGCGATCACTTCTGATCTTTTTCTGGAAGTTTCATCTTGTGAACAATGGTTTCGATCCCTACATCGGGGGGTCGATCCTTTTAGTTGTCCAAATCACACTACGCCTTCTCTAGGCGAGGCTCCCATTAAAGTCATACTTCTTATCTCAAATTCTTACGATTTCTGCCGCTCATCGGCGCAATCTTTCTGTATTCCGCAGCTGTCTCGATATGATCACGTATCTGAACGACCTTGCCTCTAGTTTTTTCTGGACCATCTCGAACCAGTAGATTGTTTATCTTCGGTCTCCGTTCAACATGGCAGGGATTGACTTGTTATGTTCCATCTGAAGCTTCACACGAAGCGGTCTGAACGGCGGTGTGATAAGTACTGTTGTAGGAAGACTCCACTAAGGGCAAGTGAGTGTTCCTACTTTTATCAGAGTTTATCACACAAGCACATATCGTGTCCATACAATCTGCATCGTCCAGTAGCTTAGTCCATTTATGTCAATATTCAAGTTCTTACGATCATCGGTGTGTTGTACCTCATGTGGTCAGTAAGGATCGTGCAGCGCTTTCCTTCAGGTAATGACGTCATATTTGTGGCGCGCAATTACTGTATCTAGCTCAAGGTTTCTTCTTATGATTCCTTAATCAATGTGTCGCGTATGCAATGTTGTGGTCTCGTTGCATCGACGTACAATCGAGACTTTGTCGAGAAGCGTCACATAATTGCAACTCTAGCTCCTTAGCTCTTGATTGCAGGATTGGCATGATTTTCGTTCTTATCCAACATGTATCTTAAAGTCCTCACCTTGCGAATTCGAAATCCACTTTTCGTCATCATAGCACATAACTGTTCTTTTCTCTAAGAGTTGCAAGGTAAACTGCAGCTGTTGCTCACGACCTTCCTTGGTCGTTGGCTCTATAAGAATGTAGTATAATCATGATTTATCCAGGTATGGCTTACACGTTCGATTCATGAGGTCCATGAATATTGTTGATGCATGTGTTAGGCCAAATGGTACGACAAGGAACTCGTGATGCTCGAAGCGAATCCTAAAGGTCGTGTTAGGGATAGGTCCTTCTTGTATTCACCGTTGGGGATATCCTGTCCTCAAGTCAATCTGTGAGTGGTACCTAGTGCCTTATGATTTGTCTATTCATGTTATCAATCCTTGGCAAAGGATCCCAATCCTTGATATCCAATTTTTCTAGAACTTATGCAAAATGGAACTGTCAACTTTCTCCTCGTGTCCTTAACTAAGGATGTCATGTCCTTAATTTCCTCTGTCTAGCAGCTCTTGTAGTTATATCGGAGGCTCATGCTTCTAGGGCGAACTAGTCAGTAAGTCATCATTCGGCACCAGTGCTGCTCCTGGCTCGAGGTTTATCCTAAACTCCTCTTGACGCTGTGGTGGGGCGTTCCTGGAAAGACTTCAGAAAAGGCTTCTAGAACTTCTTCCATAACGGGGATGTTCTCAGGCTTTATACTTGGATATCCAATCCATGCTGACTATCATATTATGACTTCTCACATCAGTGGTAACAGAAGGTTCCAGCCTTCTGATTCCCTAAATACAATCCTTAATTGCCTCGTTTGCTTAAACTAGCCTTCTATATGCCCATTTCTAAAGAATACGGAATGTTTATTTTACTCGAAACTAGACCAAGCAGTTTCTTAAGTTCTAAGCATACGAAGTTAAAGTTGATGCCAGTGTTAATCAGAAATAGATGCATAAGGTTGGTTAATAGGGAACGTACCCGTAACCGCATCTGGATCCTGGCGTGTTTCACGAGTTTCGATCGTTAAAACCCTTCCTTGCTTGTTTCTTCCTAGGGCAATCTTTTCTAAAGTACCTTGCTTCACCACATTTGTAGCAACCTGGTACTCTCTTATCTTTTCCATCTGGGTCCTTCGCCCAACAGGCATCCTTGTTGTGTCCTTCCTTTCCACACTTTCCGCATTTAGGCCTCAAACATCGACCTTCATGGTGGAAATTGCATTCCCCGCACCTCGGCTTAGTCCTCGAGTAGCCTTTACCACCGGCCTTATTAGTGGTCCCAACAGTTTTCCTGCCATGCGCCGGTTTCACTTTCTTTCTTTTGTCTGCTTTAGAGCTTCCATAGCTGACTTGGGTGCCCATCTTTAGGTTCGAAGGCTTCCTTTTCTTATTGCCTGATGACTCCACATGAATCTCTTTCTTGTTATCCTCAGATTCCGAAAATTCTCCCGCACGTAGAGCTTCTTCAGTAAGCGCAACGCTTAAATCGATAGCCTCTGCGATGGTTGGAGGCCTTGAGGTAGTAACCAAGCTCCTAATTTGAGGTGCAAGTCCCCAAATGAATCGTTCAATCCTTTTGCATTCCGGTTTGACTAAGTAGGGGACGACCCTAGACAAGTCGTGAAATCGCTGGACATATTCAGGAATCTTTGGTTCGTCCATTTTCAAATTCCAGAACTCCACCTCAAGCTTCTGGATTTCAGCCATAAAACAATATTTCTTTTCCATCATTTCCTTGAGCTCGTCCCAGCTCAGTGCATAAGCAACATCTGCGCCAAGGGTTTGAACCTGGAGGTTCCACCAGGAGAGTGCGCCATCCAAAAACAACCCTGAGATATAAGTAACACTCTGTTGAGGTGAACAATTACTTATTCTTAGAACGGAGTCAGTCTTTTCTGTCCAATGAACAAACGCAACAGCACCTCCTGTGCCATCAAAGTTTAATGGCTTGCAGTCCAGGAACTTTTTATAGGTGCAGCCAGTTAGAGGGTTATTTCCGGTAGCGCCACCGCTATGTTTGGAGCGGAGGGCTTCATGTCGTGCAATTGCCTGCGGGATTCGTTCTTGAAGCTCAGCTTCTGTTCTTGGTAGCGCACTGGTGTTTGTGTCTCGTCTGGGCGGCATTTTCTTCTGTCAAAAGGTATTAAGTAGGTTAGACAATCATTCCATAATTGTCTATGAGGTACATAGCACCATAAGTCATCATGTAATCACCCAATATCACATGTATATATATAATTATCATTGTATGAGCGAGGAAACATTTACTGAGCCTTCACACAGGTTTGGTGACTTGGATTATTGTTTGTAATAACGTATTCGAGGCTACATCACCCTGGGTCGTACAAGTATCATGATGTGGTAGGGTGAAACGTCACTGAATCTTTCTGAATGTTACTCCTCTTCTCTTGCTTAAATATCGTTTCTCAAATGTCTCGGACACGGGTAGACAGGAAGTAGGCAAGACAGGTTTTCCTACTTTACAAAGTGCAAAAGCACTGATCTAGGTATTGTTCTACCATTTGAAGGTGTGAACATCTACAGTTTATTTTTGTGTAGTGATCGTTAGCTTGGCTCGCAGAGTCCACCGGGATTTCCATGCACTACAAGTCGTTATTACGTGGGCCCCCGTAATAATAAATTGTCTTGCACAGTTACCCCAAATTTTCTCTCGTCCAAGCAGATGATCAATCAAGGAGGGGAAACTACTGTCCTTATACCTTTGTCATGGAAAGGACCATTGCGGTGGTCCACGCGCTAACACTCGTTATTGTTACGCGCGAATAGGCACGATGATTAAATGAAATAAGAATAAAGAGAATTCCTAGTAGTTGGAGGGGCGCCTTCAAGATGGATACTTCATCTTCCTTTTCTGGTCAAGTATGTCGTCAGTCTTGCTTCACATAAGCCGCAGGGATATCGTCCTGTTGATTAAGAATTCGTTCATGGTTGCCGCCTCTGCCTCGTCATCATCACCGTAGTCAGGCCCTTCACGATCGAGAGGGAAGAGCAGCCATCTCCTACGGAAGCAAGCTCAGAATCATGTCTGGTAATCACTCTAGCTATGAGTTTTGCAATGAACGCGAGGTCGGTAGCTTCATCGTGCGAGTCAAGTATAGTAATAGGAGTCAGAGTCGAATGTATCTTGTTCACGTCAATAATCATGCCGTACACTTATTTATATGTATTCACGTCAATATTTATTCCGTACACTTATTCGTATGTATGTATCGATAAACAAATATGTTACTTAGCATATACAGGCATTTCGATGCATCATATTGTTAGACCGTGTGCGACCCTATATAGTCAGTTAAGGCAGTTCATCTTCGTGTACAAAGGCGGAATCAATGTAAACAAAGTCACAACAGCTTTTCCTTTCAATTTCCTTCTCTATTAATGCTTTCTGAGTAAATTTTGACAGCGTTTCAACACCTAGCACATGATTTAAATTCGCTCCAACCATTACAAATGAGATCACACTACTAGTTTATATAGTGCAGCTGATTTTGCTCCAAATAGCAGGAGCGAAACCCCATGTGATCACCTATGAGCGAAATCACCAAGTTACCTTTGGAGCGAAACCCCTATGAACCCTAGGAGCGAAATCATAAACATTACATCAGGAGCGAAATTATCAATGCATCTGATTTCGCTTCAAATGACACAAGTGTCATTTGGAGCGAAATCACACTCTAAAACCCTAACTTTGATTTCCGTGCTCCAATCTAACCTAGCTAGACCTAAGACTCGATACAGACACAGTTAACAGACATTCAATGCACCAACAGACTCCCCCTTGGATGTTGACGAAGTCTTCGGTGTCGAGTCTTCAGTCTTGGTCTTTTCTCCAACTCTGTCTCTACATTGTAAAAATTCTATCTTCACAGATTCAGGAACTCAACCTAGCTCCATCTTCAATCCCCCCTTTAACTGTTGATCCAGAAGTCTAGACTCCCCCTTTCACAGACTCCCCCTCTTGGAATGCTGGGATCTAGGACTTTGTCTGGTTCAAGCTTTGACTTTTTGAGCCACAGAGATGATAGAATCTACAACCTGTGACTCAACTAATAACATTAGAAACTATTGATTTTAACAATAAAAACAACATTTATCAGCTTAAAAATCCACTCAAGTATTCAGGTCCAAGTTAATGACCCTGATTACTCAATTAATCTACCAAGTTCAACTTAATGACCTTGGTTGATTTCAGACAAAACAAACTGATTTAGATCATCATTTTCAAACTTTTTCTGAAAATAACAAGTATCAAGTTAATGAACTTGTTTTTCATTTTTCAACAATCCAAACTTCATCAAGATAAGCTCTCCTCATTCTCCAGTTCAGAACTTCTCCTGCATCTGCTTCAACTTTCGAGAATCCAACGATCAACTTTCCACTTTGGTTTGTCGGAAAATAAAGCAGAAATAAAATCTTTTTGGATTTTTAATAAAGTTTCTAAACAAGGAAATGAAATACAGAAACTTAAATTGCAGAAATTAAACAAAGTAAATATTTACCACCTTATTTTTGGTGAGCATGTCAGGGAATCATATCAGTTATCAGACAAGTTACTAGTACCGTTAAGCTTTAATTCATACTCAGAATTAAACAATTCACATAGACTATCGATATACTGATCCATTTTAAATTCCCACACAAATTTCAATTAATTCAGGATATGATTTAGATGTCTTAGGAACTTAACTCATTCATGTGTCCCACCTCTTGAATATACTCCCGTATCCAGAATCCCAGTATTCAGTCTTACAGGTGAGTATACCACATATGATATCTGTAAGGGGTTAAATGCGAGGGCCGTGAGAGCTCAGGTCGATACTTCCGTATACGCAGAGAGATGACGGCTTCGACTTTTCGGTGTGTCCCCTTTAGAGGATCTTTTGTTTCAACAACGCTGATTATCAATTTTATTGTTTAATCAAGTTGCTGAGGGCGATGCTATGTTTCAAGCATTTGCAGAAAGTATTATTCGGGAACTAGGTCAGAACTTCCATTCAGCAGAAGTCCCGGAATAATACCCCAGATATCACTGAGTATAAAGACCTAGTATCTCAGAATAAGGGACCTTTCAAACGAGATTTCAGGGGTTACCTATATATCCAAGTAGTGTTCCCCATGAAATAAGTTTCGTTTTGAAATTTTAGGTTTATATCCCGAATAAATCCTCTAAATGTGCGAAAACCTATCGACACATCATCAGCTAGACTGTTTAACGCATTTAATTCTTTACAAATCTTTAGCATACAGTAACTGTCAAACTGATGTACTATCATTTTCCCTTTTTACACAAGCTCTTTTTCAGATTTTATATTGTTTTTGGATTTGAAATTTTATAATGTTTTTGTATTTTTGAATTTTTTTACTGTTTTTGTATTTTTTGAAAATATAACTACTCCCCGTAAATACCAAAACAAGTAAAAAATCGACAAAGCATTGCAGATTGTTTCTCATCTTCATCCGCAACAGTATCCTCATCAACGCCCACAATTTCATCCGAGACCGAAAGAAGCTTCATACCATTCAGTTTAAAAGATATTTAAAATGTGTTTTATCAAAAGCTTTGGTATGTAAATCAGCTTTCTTTTCGTCAGTGTGGATTTTCTCAATTCGTATCAACTTTTTCTCGAAACAATCGCGAATAAAGTGATTACGAATTTCTATATGTTTAGTTTTACCATGATGTACTGGATTCTTTGTTATGTTTATTGCGGCCTCATTATCAACAAAAAGAGGTGTGTTAAGAAACTGCAAACCGTAGTCGCGCATCTATTGCTGTATCCACAGGATCTGAGAGCAGCAACTGCTAGCAGATACGTACTCCGCTTCACATGTAGATAGCGCCATAGACGTTTGTTTCTTACACTGCCAGGTAACCAACCTCGGTCCAAAGAACTGGCATCCTGCAGTTGTTGTGTTGACTTTGAATTGACTTTGCAGCATCCGAAATCCGAATCGGAATACCCTTCGAGCGTAAAGTCGCCTTTCCTAGGATACCACAACCCCAAAGAAGGAGCTCCTTTCAAATATCCTTTTCACAATAATCATATACGAAGCTCTTGGGTTAGATTGATATCTTGCTGCGAGGCACGTTGGGTACATGATACCAGGACGTGAAGCAGTTAAGTACATCAATGAATCTATCATGGATCGATAAAACGTCTCATCAGCCCTGTCTCCGGTGAGATCTGGGTGAATCCCATGATTTTGCAAGTGGGGTCGCAGCTGTAGTAGAACTTGACATCCCAAATTTCTCTATAATATCATGCACGTACTTCGTCTGGTGAATGAAAATTCCCTCAGGTAGTTGTTCAACTTGTAGACCTAAAAAGAATTTCATCTCCCCCATTGATGACATTTCAAATTTTTGCTTCATCACTGATTCGAAATCTTTACATAGATTCTCATTTGTTGACCCAAAAATTATATCATCCACATAAATTTGTACTGTTAGAAGATGTCCGTCGACCTCTTTAGTGAAGAGAGTGGCATCCACTTTTCCACGAATGAAGCTGTTGGCTAGTAGGTGTTGAGACAAAGTCTCGTACCAAGCTCTCAGGGCCTGGTGTAAACCATACAGCGCTTTGTCCAGTAAGTAGACCTTGTTTTTGTGGATTGGATCGATAAAGCCCGGCGGCTGACCGACATAAACCTCCTCTTTAACCTTCCCATAAAGAAACGCCGATTTTACATCTAACTGAAATACTTTGAAGTTCTTCCAAGATGCAAATGCCAGGAAAATTCTGATTGCTTCTAGTCATGCCACAGGAGCATAGACTTTTGTAAAATCAATTCCCTCCTGTTGACTAAAGCCCTGAACAACGAGTCGAGCCTTGTTTCGTACAACAACTCCTCTATCGTCTCTCTTACATTTAAATACCCATTTCGTATTGATTTTCCTGTGACCATCCGGCAAATCCACTAGCTTCCACACTCCTAACTTTTCAAACTGACTTAACTCTTCTTGCATCGCAATGACCCACTAGTCTTCAGTAAGCGCCTCTTTGTAAGTTCGCGGTTCGATCTGCGAAATAAAACAACTCAATGAAAATTCATTTTGTAAAGGTGCTACTGTAGAGTAAAAACATTTAAGGCCTTGGTCAATTTGACATCTCGTGCAAACGCCTGTTTGCAACTCTCCAATGATCAACTCCTCTGGATGGTATGAAAGAGTTCGTGGCATTACTTCACTTGGAACATCTACATTGCCTTCCAGATTAGTAACATTTTGATCTGTATCTTGTTCACCGACTTGGTTTGTTTATATTGAAAACTAGATCTGCTCCCCCTCAGAATCTGAATCACTATGGTCAAATACTGGCATGTTCTCAGCTTCTTGATCATCATTCTCTGCCGACTGATTACCAGGAGCAACTTCATCTTGTTGGACATCATCATGTTCACCAGCATTACTAGGACCTACTTCATCATCATTTGAAGTTTCCCATGGTCTTCTAGAATATTCAGCTGGGAATCTTTGCTGTGACTCATATTCTCGCAAAATATCCAACTCATCAAAGAAATCTTCGTTTTCCTCTGATTCTTCTCTCATGTCAAATGAATCCCACAACTTGTCAATGCACTTCGGACCAAACTTTCCATGAGGCTCTATAATAGTACAGGGTGACCCGAACGGTTCTAGATACTTCAAATTCGGTTTGCGGTTATTGATTAGCTAAAAGCATGTTTTGTTGAACTTTTGGACAGTGAGAACCCTGTTGAGCGTATAGCATGTAGCAGAAACAGCTTTAGCCCAAAAGTTTATCGATAACTTTGAATCTGCGAGCATTGTTCTAGCCGTCTCGATTAGTGTCCGGTTCTTGCGTTCTGTGACTCCATTCTGCTGCGGAGTGTACGGAGCACTAAACTCATGCAATATACCTCTTTCATCACAAAATTCTTCCATCTTGCTGTTCTTGAATTCAGTACCATTATCACTTCGAATTCTTTTGATACGCCTTTGGTACAGATTCTCAATCTTCTTGAACAACGCCATCAAACTATTAAACGTTTCGTCTTTCCTCTTCAAGAATGAAACCCACGAAAATCTGTAATAATCATCAGTAACAACCAAACAGTAGTAGTCTCCTGTAATACTTTTGACATTCACAGGACCGAACACATCCATATGAAGTCTTTCCAAAGGTCTTGAAACTGAATTGACTTGCTTTGTAGGGTTTGACTTTTTCTTCTGCTTGCCTTTAACACAGCTAACGCACTCCCCTTCTAGATGAAAACTTTGACATGAACTCCTGTAACCAAATCATTGTGCACCAAGTGATTCATTTTACTTAGATGAATATGCCCCATCTTGCAGTGCCACAATCTTGATTCTTTCTCAGTTGCTCTGGACACAAAACAATGAGCCTGACCCGTGGTTGTAGTAGCTACACTCATGTCCAACACGTACAGATCATTAACTCTTGGTGCCCTCATGATAATCCATTCCTCAGGGATTACAAATCCTGGCTTCAAGATCAAACATTCTTTATCAGTGAAGTGAGTAGTATACATCCTGTCACAGATCTGGGAAATACTCAGTAGATTATTCTCCAGCTCAGCAATGTAATTAACTCTTTCAAATGTCACAATCCCATTGGATAACGTTCCTTCACCTACAATCCTACCACCTTGATTACTCGCGAATCCTTCGTAACCTCCATTGATATTCCTCACATCATACAACAATGCAGTCTTCCCTGTCATATGTCTGGAAGTTCCACTATCCATGATCCATCTCGAAATGAGTTTTGGAAGATCCTGCACATAACAAAAATTGACTTAAGAACTTCAATAAAGATGCCGATTCATGCTTCGCGATCAAGGAAGCTCCAGCAATTCAAACTGCTTAGTCAAACATTGTGTCCACCCAAGCCTCATCAGTCTTGGGTGTAAGCTTGGTACTTTTGACTCTCGCAATTTGAATTTTAAAGTTTTCAGCCTTAAGAGGTGGAAAATTTGCATCATACTCAATCGGAATTGAATCCTCAACCTTTTTTTGTCTCTGTTTTAGGTTTCCAAACTTGTTGAGATAATGCTACCCGTTTGTAAAACTTGTCATTTTTAGTTACCGTTTTCTTTACGGGTTCAGTTTTGACTTTGATGTTATCGTTTCTCAAAACCTTTTTCTCAACAACCACTGAATCTTTGCCCTTAGCATCAACTTTCATTTTCTGAGACTTTACAACTTCAGTCTTAGGCTTCAAGTTGGTACAATTGCGAGCAATGTGTCCAACCTGATTGCATCTGAAGCATATTCGGGTGTCAGCTACCCGACTGGTGCCTTCAGACTGAGGTTATGAAGCTCTCTTCTCGAAGAATTCATCATTTGATTTTGAAAAAATCTTTGCTTCTTCATCAGACAATGAACTTGAACTGTTCACATTCACATTCTCAATGGGAAACTCAGAATCCGAAAACAACTTATCAGACCCCGACATCTTGTACATGACAAGAGTAGGTTCATCATTTAACTTGTTTTTGGACTTCTGTTTCGGAATATATTTGTCCAAGAAACATCCATCATCTTCAGCTGAATCAGACAACAACACACTTTCAGCTGTGACAACTCGAAATTTAGAACCTTTCGTTGTAACTTGCTTGTACGTTTTGTGACTAGTTAAAATGATAACGTGAACCCTTTTATGTGATAAGTGCTTTGTTGTGAGTGCATTTGTATATATATGTGTACGTGTTTTATGTGAACCGAGAACCCAACCCGAGAACCAAGAACCCGACTCGAGACCATGAGGTCTCGAGTGTATAGTAATCGGTTTTGGGCCTTGGGCCGAGAACCTTTGGCCGGTTGGGCCTTTGGGCCGTGAACCCCCACTCGAAACCCACTAAGGGTGCACACACTTGGAACTTGACTATATAAACTACTCTTAGTTAGTTTTTACCACTTGTTGAACATTACAACACACACACTCTCCTACTTCTCTCTCACCTAAACTCTAGAACACAAACACTTCATCATTTCGGATCTTTGGACTTGGATCGGCTCACACACACACCCGGTTGGAAGCTTTTCACACACCCTCGAAACCCATAACCGGTTAGTGTTCTTGATGTTTTGTTGAATGTTAGTGTGTTCATGTTATGTCTAGGGTTTGAAGGTTAGATTGTTTATACATGAGAAATGATTTGCTACTTGTTAAACAAATGATGATATTATATGTACAATGTTGATAATCGGTTAACACATCTTCATGTAGAGTTGTGATATTTTGTGTTTAAAGGGAGTTTGAACCATTTATGTTGATATTCATGAAATCGGACTAGTTTATGATAATGGCAAAACTTAGTTAAAAATGTGTTGCTAGCAAGATGAGTATTGATATCTAGTGTGGTGTTATAACTATTGTCCGAAAATGCATAGTATGGTTGAATGAAAATTGTATGAACTTGATGAATATATGTTTGAACATAGGAAGAACACTTTGAATGATAGTTAAGAATATGAAAACCCTTGTGATTTTGATCCACTTTGACCAATAACCTGATTAGGAAAACATGTTAGTGAAATTCTATTGGTAGTTTCCTGATTTGGGCCTGATTATATTGTACCATTAATCTGACTATCTGCATCAGCACCTGAACGTGGAAAATGACAGCTTACCGACTCGCAATCACCCGGTTGCGACTCGCAACCACAGCGTGATGACTCGAGACCACGCGGTTGCGACTCGCAACCATAACAGGACAAGCCGAGACCACAGGTTACGAGTCCCGTTGCGACTCGAGACCTCAGCATGATGAACCGAAACCATGGTTGCGACACCGGTTGCGACTCGCAACCATCCATGATCAACACACAGCATGACTCGAGACCATGCTTGCGAGTCCGGTTGCGACTCGAGACCACACTTTGGGCCTAAGTTATTGGGCCGGACTTATGAACTTCTGTGCTACGGTTGATGAGTTATTTGGGCCTGTTATCACGAGCCCAACTGTTTGGACTGTGGATTGTGTTTGAATGCTAACTGTGAATTGTTACTGATTATACGTGATTGCCATACGTGTTGAACATTTGTGCACTACTTGGTTCGAATCTGATTATACGTGATATCCGTGTTAGGACGTTATTGACTACTTGCGACTTGATTGACTTTCTGTGTTTGACTGCCGAGCAAACCAAGGTGAGTTCACACCCTTTACAAAGCATGGGATTCCCTGGGTTGGGAACGGGGTTAAGGAACGTGGTTCCTCGTCTACCTTGGGTAGGACGTCAGTGGTTCAGGAATGTGATTCCTCGTCCGGATGGACGGATAAACGTACTAGACTAAAACTCTATCACGAAGTCCCTCCTTTTTGTATCGACTAATCGCCGGGCCAATGGCGAGCGGGTCATTAGTTAGATAGCGCTATTTAGGTCTGACAAGCCTCACACCGTGCCGCAGAGGACGGGCGTGAACTAATGGATCTGGGGCACGTCAATGATGATAGACATTGATGTTTCAGGGCACATAAACATGACTACAGTCAGCAATCGATACGGTAACGAGTCTAGTATACACATGGGGTAGCCCCCACGGCTGGAGAGCCAGATGATGTACATGGGGTAGCCCCCACGGCCGGAGTGCCGGAGAAACTGGGAACGAACATGTCACGTTTTTAAACTATGGGGTAACCCCCACGGCAGGAAGCCAGATAAAGTAAACTATTTTCGAAACAACTAAAACGAACGCCCACCCGTGAACTCACTCAACTAGTTGTTGACTCGTTACTACATGCTTTGCAGGACCATAGGTACTCAGTGGGAGCTTGCATGGAGGAGGATCGTTGTGGGACAGGGATTGCTACAAAACTATGTTAAACTTGAAACTTTTGGAACTTATGTTATAACTTTAAACTTATGCTTCCGCTTGCAACTTAAACTTATTTGTTTTGGAACACCAATCGTGATGGTTAAACTTTTATAACTACTTATATGCTTGTTCAGTATGATTGGTGGCTGGATCCTGGTCAGTCACGCCTCCCAGCGGTCGTACTCCGCAGGTGGGATTTTGGGGGTGTGACAGATTGGTATCAGAGCCATTGGTTATAGTGAACTTGGTTTTAATAAAGGAAAAACGTTTTTGTTAAAACCAGACTATAACCGGAACAGTGCTCAACGGTCCACAACGACACTTCGCTCCTCATGCAAGGCTCGACGTTCTAGGTAATATAATGTATGTATATTGCCTACTTGTTAGTTGCGTAGTACATTGCTCATGGTATGCTTGATTAGTATAACTACTGTTATTTGAACACGTGCGTGCTTACTCTGTCCTACTATCGTACTTTCGCGAACCCCTCTCACACGTATTACTCTTATTATGAAGAACCATGTCTGGACGCGTTAACATGACACAAGCCCAGTTGACGGCTTTGATCAACGAACGAGTTGCCGCAGCGCTCGCAGCTGCACACGCAGGAGGTATATCCTGCAGTCCGAAATTGTTCTAGGATCATTTGGATCCTACTCTCGTGAACCAACCTTTGTGTTAAACTCTGTCTTTTCTTTCACCTACCTTAGGTCAGTATGCTCAGGCACCGGTGTGCACATTTAAGACCTTTATGGACTGTCGACCCACAACTTTTAGCGGCACTGAAGGAGCAGTAGGTCTCCTACACTGGTTTGAGAAACTGGAGTCTGTGTTCGAAATGTGTGAATGCCCTGAAGCGCGCAGGGTGAAGTATGCTACTGGTACTCTCGAGGGTTTGGCTCTCACGTGGTGGAATGCTCAAGTGCAGATGTTAGGGTTGGTTGCTGCCAACGCCACCCCATGGGAAACTTTCAAGGAAATGATCAGGGAGGAATACTGCAGTCGTGACGACATTCACAAACTGGAAGATGAGTTCTACAATCTTAAGATGTCGGGGTCGGAAATTGAGGCATACACTAAGAGATCGCATGAGCTTGCCTTGTTGTGTCCTACTATGGTGGATCCTCCGTATAAGCGAATTGAACTCTATCTCAAGGGCTTGGTGCCAGAGATCCAAAGTCATGTGACTTCAGCGAGGTTGACTACTATCCAGCAGGTTGTACAGTTAGCTCACCGTCTCACTGACCAAGCGGTGGAGCAGAACAAGTTACCGAAGCGTATAGGTGCTGCAACTACTTCTGGTGCTTCTAGTGGGGATAAACGGAAATGGGATGGAACTTCAAGCAGGGGTTCAACTTCAGTGCAAACTCAGTCTCAGCAGAGAAAGACGGATGATCACAAGAGCCCCAGTCAGCAGTCATCTGGTGGTCAAAGTCATGGTGGATACAAGGGGAATCACCCCAAGTGCAATCGTTGCAGCCTACACCACAGTGGGCCATGCACCAGGGGCAACTGTCATCGATGCAACAAGCCTGGTCATGTTGCAAAGGATTGCAGGAGCGCATATCCCGTCAATCAGAATCGTCAGCAACCTCAGCAGAACCAGCGACAGCAGCAGGGTAACAACAAAGGGTGCTTTCAGTGTGGAGCTGAAGGCCACTTCAAGAAGGATTGTCCCCAACTGAACCAGAACAACAACAACAATCAGGGGAATGGTAACAATGGGAACAACAACAATGGTGCTAGGGGACGAGTGTTCGTGATTGGTCAAGGTGAAGCAAGGAATGATCCCAACGTGGTGACGGGTAAGTTCCTTCTCGACGACTTTTATGTTACAGTCTTATTTGATTCGGGTGCCGATACTAGCTATGTATCACTATAAGTTAGTAAGATGCTTAAGCGTATTCCTACACCTCTGAGCGACAAGCACACTGTAGAGCTAGCTAATGGTAAGAGTTTGGAAGCCTCACACGTAGTCAAGGGTTGCCAGCTTATTCTCGCTAACCAGACCTTCTCTATTGATCTTATTCCTATTGTCTTGGGTAGTTTCGACGTTGTCATTGGGATGGATTGGTTATCCCAACACCGAGCAGAGATTCTTTGCAACGAGAAGATCGTTCGTATTCCTGGTTTAGGTGGTGAACCTCTCATGATTCGTGGCGACAAGAGAAGTGCTGTTGAGAACATCATCTCTCTTCTTAAGGCCCAGAAATGCTTACGAAAGGGCCACACTGCGATTTTGGCTCTAGTTACTGATACCACAGAGAAGGAGAAGAGGTTAGAAGATTTTCCGGTTGTACGCGACTATCCTGAGGTATTCCCTGAGGAATTACCTGGTCTCCCGCCCCATCGCCAAGTCGAGTTTCAGATTGATCTAGCTCCTGGAGCCGCGCCTGTAGCCCGTGCACCTTATCGTTTAGCGCCATCAGAGTTGGAAGAACTCTCCATGCAACTACAAGAACTCTTGGATAAGGGTTTTATTCGTCCTAGCTCATCGCCTTGGGGAGCTCCAGTGTTATTTGTGAAGAAGAAGGATGGTACCTTCAGAATGTGTATCGACTATCGCGAACTCAACAAAGTGACTGTGAAGAATCGTTATCCTCTACCGCGTATTGACGACTTGTTCGACCAGTTGCAGGGGTCGAGTTACTATTCAAAGATCGATCTGAGATCGGGATATCACCAGCTGAGAGTTCGGGAAGAGGATGTCTCTAAGACGGCCTTTAGGACTCGATATGGGCACTATGAGTTTTTGGTCATGCCGTTTGGGCTGACGAACGCACCGGCAGTTTTTATGGATTTGATGAATCGAGTGTGCAAACCGTATCTGGACAAGTTTGTCATAGTCTTTATCGACGACATCCTGATCTATTCTAAGAGCAAAGAAGAGCACGAACAACATCTACGACTTATTCTGGAACTCCTTCGGAAGGAACAGCTTTACGCAAAGTTCTCGAAGTGCGACTTCTGGCTTCGTGAAGTCCATTTCCTAGGGCATGTGGTGAACAAGGATGGGATTCACGTTGATCCATCCAAAGTGGACTCTATTAAGAACTGGCCTGCGCCTCGCACACCAAAGGAGATTCGCCAATTCTTGGGATTGGCAGGTTACTACAGAAGGTTCATTAAGGATTTTTCTAAGATCGCGCAGCCTCTCACTTTGTTAACACAGAAAGGCGTTGTTTATCATTGGGGAAAGGCACAAGAGTTAGCTTTTCAGCATCTAAAGGATAGACTCTGTAGTGCACCTATCCTTTCACTGCCAGAGGGCACAGAAGATTTTGTGGTTTACTGTGATGCATCAATTCAAGGTCTTGGTTGTGTATTGATGCAACGAGATAAAGTCATAGCCTACGCCTCACGACAACTTAAAGTTCACGAGAAGAACTACACGACACATGATTTAGAGCTGGGAGCTGTTGTTTTCGCACTTAAGCTATGGCGGCATTACCTGTACGGAACCAAGTGCGCCATCTACACTGACCACAGAAGTCTAGAACACATATTCAAGCAGAAGGAACTGAATATGCGGCAGCGACGATGGGTCGAACTGCTGAATGACTACGAATGCTCTATCAGGTATCACCCGGGCAAGGCCAATGTTGTGGCAGACGCCCTCAGTCGTAAGGACACTACGCCTAAGCGTGTAAGAGCTTTACAACTCACGATCCATTCTAGTCTACCTTCGCAAATACGAGCTGCTCAGATAGAAGCACTGAAACCAGAAAACATTAGAGCCGAAGCTCTACGCGGGTCAAGGCAACGTTTAGAACAGAAGGAAGACGGCGCTTATTATGTGACAGGACGCATTTGGGTCCCACTCTATGGTGATTTACGAGAACTTGTGATGGATAAAGCGCACAAATCTCGCTACTCGGTACACCCTGGTTCGGACAAGATGTACCACGATATTAAAACTACGTATTGGTGGCCTAGCATGAAGGCCCACATAGCAACTTATGTCAGCAAGTGTTTGACTTGTGCGAGAGTTAAGACGGAATATCAGAAACCTTCAGGCCTACTCCAACAACCAGAGATACCACAATGGAAATGGGAGCAAATTTCCATGGATTTCGTTACTGGCCTACCTAGATCACAGCGCGGAAACGATACTATCTGGGTGATCGTGGATCGACTCACAAAATCCGCACACTTTTTGGCAATCAAGGAAACGGATAAGTTCTCCACTCTAGCGGAGATATACCTCAAGGAAGTTGTTTCGAGGCACGGGGTGCCCACCTCTATTATCTCTGATCGAGATGCACGCTTTACTTCGGAACTGTGGCAGGCAATGCACAAGTCTTTTGGCTCACGTCTTGATATGAGCACAGCGTATCACCCACAGACGGACGGGCAGTCCGAACGCACTATTCAAACCTTAGAAGACATGCTTCGCGCTTGTGTAATCGACTTTGGCAACAGCTGGGAAAGGCATCTGCCACTTGTGGAATTTTCGTATAATAATAGCTACCACACCAGCATTAAAGCTGCTCCGTTTGAGGCATTGTACGGACGTAAATGCCGGTCACCCCTCTGTTGGGCAGAGGTGGGGGATAGTCAAATCACTGGTCCAGAACATGTGGTAGACACTACTGAGCGGATTGCTCAAATACGACAACGCATGGCGGCCGCTCGTGACCGTCAGAAGGCATACGCCGATAAGGGCAGGAAACCACTTGAGCTCCAGGTTGGGGAGCGGGTATTACTCAAAGTTTCACCCTGGAAGGGTGTGGTTCGTTTTGGTAAACGCGGCAAACTCAACCCACGATACGTTGGACCTTTTGAAATCCTTGAGAAAATAGGCAAGGTGGCCTACCGACTGAAATTACCAGCAGAACTCGGTGCAGTTCACAACGTTTTCCATGTGTCAAATCTGAAGAAGTGTCTGTCGGATGAGACGCACGTAGTTCCTCTGAAGGAACTTACGATCGACGAACAGTTGAAATTCGTCGAAGAACCTGTCGAGATCACGGACCGGGATGTTAAGGTCCTCAAGAGCACTAGAATACCTCTTGTTCGAGTTCGATGGAACTCACGTCGCGGCCCAGAGTTCACCTGGGAGCGCGAAGATCGGATGAAACAAAAGTATCCCCAACTGTTTGAGAACAGTACAAACGCTACTGAGGCTGAAGCTACGGAATTTCGGGACGAAATTCCAGATCAACGGGGGGTGGATGTGACACCCCAGGATAACCGGGAAAACCATGCAACTTGACTAGCTTCCTCAGTGAGTGCCATCAAATTTCGGGACGAAATTTCTTTCAACTTGGGGATGATGTGACAACTCGAAATTTAGAACCTTTCGTTGTAACTTGCTTGTACGTTTTGTGACTAGTTAAAATGATAACGTGAACCCTTTTATGTGATAAGTGCTTTGTTGTGAGTGCATTTGTATATATATGTGTACGTGTTTTATGTGAACCGAGAACCCAACCCGAGAACCAAGAACCCGACTCGAGACCATGAGGTCTCGAGTGTATAGTAATCGGTTTTGGGCCTTGGGCCGAGAACCTTTGGCCGGTTGGGCCTTTGGGCCGTGAACCCCCACTCGAAACCCACTAAGGGTGCACACACTTGGAACTTGACTATATAAACTACTCTTAGTTAGTTTTTACCACTTGTTGAACATTACAACACACACACTCTCCTACTTCTCTCTCACCTAAACTCTAGAACACAAACACTTCATCATTTCGGATCTTTGGACTTGGATCGGCTCACACACACACCCGGTTGGAAGCTTTTCACACACCCTCGAAACCCATAACCGGTTAGTGTTCTTGATGTTTTGTTGAATGTTAGTGTGTTCATGTTATGTCTAGGGTTTGAAGGTTAGATTGTTTATACATGAGAAATGATTTGCTACTTGTTAAACAAATGATGATATTATATGTACAATGTTGATAATCGGTTAACACATCTTCATGTAGAGTTGTGATATTTTGTGTTTAAAGGGAGTTTGAACCATTTATGTTGATATTCATGAAATCGGACTAGTTTATGATAATGGCAAAACTTAGTTAAAAATGTGTTGCTAGCAAGATGAGTATTGATATCTAGTGTGGTGTTATAACTATTGTCCGAAAATGCATAGTATGGTTGAATGAAAATTGTATGAACTTGATGAATATATGTTTGAACATAGGAAGAACACTTTGAATGATAGTTAAGAATATGAAAACCCTTGTGATTTTGATCCACTTTGACCAATAACCTGATTAGGAAAACATGTTAGTGAAATTCTATTGGTAGTTTCCTGATTTGGGCCTGATTATATTGTACCATTAATCTGACTATCTGCATCAGCACCTGAACGTGGAAAATGACAGCTTACCGACTCGCAATCACCCGGTTGCGACTCGCAACCACAGCGTGATGACTCGAGACCACGCGGTTGCGACTCGCAACCATAACAGGACAAGCCGAGACCACAGGTTACGAGTCCCGTTGCGACTCGAGACCTCAGCATGATGAACCGAAACCATGGTTGCGACACCGGTTGCGACTCGCAACCATCCATGATCAACACACAGCATGACTCGAGACCATGCTTGCGAGTCCGGTTGCGACTCGAGACCACACTTTGGGCCTAAGTTATTGGGCCGGACTTATGAACTTCTGTGCTACGGTTGATGAGTTATTTGGGCCTGTTATCACGAGCCCAACTGTTTGGACTGTGGATTGTGTTTGAATGCTAACTGTGAACTGTTACTGATTATACGTGATTGCCATACGTGTTGAACATTTGTGCACTACTTGGTTCGAATCTGATTATACGTGATATCCGTGTTAGGACGTTATTGACTACTTGCGACTTGATTGACTTTCTGTGTTTGACTGCCGAGCAAACCAAGGTGAGTTCACACCCTTTACAAAGCATGGGATTCCCTGGGTTGGGAACGGGGTTAAGGAACGTGGTTCCTCGTCTACCTTGGGTAGGACGTCAGTGGTTCAGGAATGTGATTCCTCGTCCGGATGGACGGATAAACGTACTAGACTAAAACTCTATCACGAAGTCCCTCCTTTTTGTATCGACTAATCGCCGGGCCAATGGCGAGCGGGTCATTAGTTAGATAGCGCTATTTAGGTCTGACAAGCCTCACACCGTGCCGCAGAGGACGGGCGTGAACTAATGGATCTGGGGCACGTCAATGATGATAGACATTGATGTTTCAGGGCACATAAACATGACTACAGTCAGCAATCGATACGGTAACGAGTCTAGTATACACATGGGGTAGCCCCCACGGCTGGAGAGCCAGATGATGTACATGGGGTAGCCCCCACGGCCGGAGTGCCGGAGAAACTGGGAACGAACATGTCACGTTTTTAAACTATGGGGTAACCCCCACGGCAGGAAGCCAGATAAAGTAAACTATTTTCGAAACAACTAAAACGAACGCCCACCCGTGAACTCACTCAACTAGTTGTTGACTCGTTACTACATGCTTTGCAGGACCATAGGTACTCAGTGGGAGCTTGCATGGAGGAGGATCGTTGTGGGACAGGGATTGCTACAAAACTATGTTAAACTTGAAACTTTTGGAACTTATGTTATAACTTTAAACTTATGCTTCCGCTTGCAACTTAAACTTATTTGTTTTGGAACACCAATCGTGATGGTTAAACTTTTATAACTACTTATATGCTTGTTCAGTATGATTGGTGGCTGGATCCTGGTCAGTCACGCCTCCCAGCGGTCGTACTCCGCAGGTGGGATTTTGGGGGTGTGACATCAGCTGTGCTTTTAGCAATCTCTGTCTGAACACTATCATCAGATGATGAAGAAGAAAATGTAACATCAATTGAATCAGGAAGTTTCACTTCATTTTCTTCTCCAATTTCAATCAACCCAGATTGTTTTATCGAATAATTGTCAAGAACAGGTGGTGGAACTTGATGAAAACCCACCCCGGTTCCATCAGAGTAAACATCTTCGCCGGCTTTGTTTTTCCCGATGGGTTTGGGAACAATGTGTTGCAAAACAAAGCTTGCGGAGTTGTAACTCTTAAGCTTCAACTGGATTCGCTCATTTTTAATCTCAGCCTCTTGAACCTTGAGTTTTAATTTTGCGATTTCATCCGGTTGTTGGTTGATTGATTCCTCTTTTAACCGAAGCACTGTTTTTAGTTGAACATTTTCTTTATAAGTTTTACCATTTCTGTCATCATTATCTTTCATAGTGCTTTTCAGTTTCTCAAACTTTTCAGTAATCTGACGGTTTTCAAGAACTAACCTTTCATTTTCTTGCCTAATCTTTTCATGGTCAATTTTATCGTTTTCAATTTTGTTAGTTAATTCTTTTAACCGTTCAGATGAAGCTTTAACCCTTTTATCACGATCAAGGATTTGATCCTCAACGCTTCTGACTTTCGCAGTCAAATACTCAATTTTTTTAACATTGTGATAAGTGACTGTGTTACAAACTTTGCATTCCTTGATGCAATTTTTGCAAACAACATCATCATTGACATTCTTACCTGACTCAGTCATTAACATGTTTGAACTGACCTGGCCTTTAGACTCAGAGACGGATTTAGAATCTACCTCAAGCGCCTTAGCTGCCAACACCTTGTCAGCCATTTTCCCAAGATTTTTAGCATTCAACTCCTGCGTCGTGTCAATGATCCCAGTGTCAATCTTCTTTGACTTCTCTTCTACTATCTCCTTCTTCTCTTTCTTCTTCTCTTCTTTCTCTTTCTCATCTCCGCTTCCCCACCATTTCTTCTGCCAATACTCATCTTCATCTTTAAACTCTTTGATTATAGTTTCCACATCAAGAGTTTTATGGTCAACAACAATGTTTCCATATGGGTCAAGATAACATTCCCTATCTGGATCCCATCTCTTAGCTCTTACTGCTTCATTAAAAATACCAGCTAATCTGACCAATCTGTTCGAAGCCAACGACCTTCTGTAAATGTACTTTTGTTCTTCAGTTTTGTTGTCTTTCCAAGGAATAGGTTCTGTTTTGCCATGAATGCATATCCAACCGCATCCTCCTCAGGTAACAACTCACTCCAGTCGTAGCCTTCGTCGTCGTGAATTACTGCAAGAGCTCTAGACTTCTCTTGGTTCTCCTCGACCTGCTTCAATCTTGGCGGCTCAGATTTATTCTGATGATAAATCGCCTTCTTGTAGTAATCTTCTCTGAATGGGTTTTCAGACTCATCAGCATATGTGTTTCTGCATTCACGCTTAAAATGACCTTTCTGCTTGCACTTGAAGAACGTCACCTTGCTTTTGTCAAAACCCAGCTTGGTAGAAGGTCCACCAATTGACTTCCTCCCGGTTATCTCCATGAAACGCTGTGCCTGACGAACAGCACAGGCCATACACCACCGTATGTCAATTAGTTCCATTTCTTCAGGATCTATTTGATCATAATCTTCTTTCGTCAGGTTGGTGTTGCCAATCTTCCCTGCTACAAGACCTTCTGATGTGGGCCCAAGTGTGGAGGAACGGGCTATTTTGTACTTGGAGGCCCAAGACCGCGTAAGAAAAGGGCCTTCACTAAAATGGCCCTAACTTGGGCTACGGGGGTCTGTTTGGGACGTGCGACCAGGCGATTCGAAGGCGAGAACGAGCTCCATCTTGCTGCAAACGGCCTACGGCGGTTTGGGTCATCGGCCGGGCCAAAAAACGCTTATTTCTATTACTTATTTGCATTTTTATGTTTTTTGAACTATTTTGGGCTTTTTGTTTTAGGCCGTGTGTTTGGCCCGTTATCTTTTTTAGGCCCGTTTCGAATTTCAGTCTTTATTTATATGTTGCTAAAGCTAATGAGAAGATCAGAATTGAATTTTGAGAAAACTGTTTTTTCACTTCAAATTCCGTGGCCTTTGGGGTTATAATTTGGGGGTTGGGGAAGAGCTACACGGGTATTCGTAGAATCAACGTGTAATCTTCATTTTTTTTTTCGTTTCACACGCTGCATCACCTTCATAAGATTCTAACACCGACGCCAAGAAAACCATCTGTTGTTTAGCAGACTCTTCGCTGAAATTCTGAGCGTTCTTTAAGTCTATAGCGATGTTGCATTGGAATAAGTTCTTTGCATCAGAATGGTTTGAATTTGATGAAGATCCACTATGATATCCACTGCTTTGACTTTCTTTGTTTGTTGTGGAGACATTCTCAGCAGAAAAAGCAGTCTTGGGAGATGTGTTCTTTGGCATCATGCTCTTCGGATAATACAAATCCAAGTTCTGCAGATACGATGAGTGATTGACTTTGTGTGTCTTCTTTAGCTCAAGCTCATGACTTTCAAGTCTCTCAATCAACAGATCCACTGTAAGCTCTGCAGGCTTGATCGTATTCTTCAGCATCAACGCATAATACTGCCAATCCATCTCGTCTGGCAACGAATCAAACAGCTTGTCGACTAGCTCTTCTTGAGAATAGAAAATTCCATATCTCGCCAGTTCCAACTTTAGATGCCCAAACCTCTCAATCATTTTACAAACAGACTCATTCTTTAAACACCCAAACAGATCAAACTCTTTTCTAAGTAGTTTCTTTTTAATTTTTCACAATTTCTGTACTTCCTAACATTTGGTTTTCAACTTTTCCCAGAGGTCTTTAGCAGTAGTATACTCGATCAAAGATATTATATCTTCTCGAACGGATTGAAAAAACAACGCAACACACTTCTGCTCAGCAACAAACGATTCTATCTCCTCAGGTGAAATTAAACTTTCCCCACTTTTGCCTCCATCCTGGTATCCATTTTTTAGATTCTTCCAGCTGGGAAAAGCAAAGGCTTTCTACTAATCTTCGAACTTCTTGGCCCACCGACTATATTCCTCGATAGCCATCAACTTCGGTGGTTTGTTGTAAGTTTCGGAAGCACTTTCAACTTCCAAAGCATCTGATAATTTCTTCTTTGAGTTTTGCGCATTTTCATTGGTATTGCTTGAAGATGTATTGTCTCCCGAATTTTCAGCAAACGCATACATGTCGCTAAACGTGTTCATGAAAATATCATCAATCTTGAACGTACCTGAAAAATCAGCAAACACTTAGAAAATTTTCAAAGTTTTGAAAAACAGTGATTTCGAGTGAAATCAACTTTTTGAGCGAAATCTGCTTATGAGCGAAATCAGACAGAAGCAGTTCGAGCGAAATCAAATATATTTTGATTTCGAGCGAAATCATAAATGTCTTCACGAGCGAAATCAGAGATTTATGTCCCTACGAGCGAAATCAGAACTTTCTCTCGAGCGAAATCAGATTTTGCTCCAAATACCCATGTAAATTTCGAGCGAAATTAGAATTTTAGTGAAGAACCGTTTCGAGCGAAATCAGGTTTTTAAGACATTTTTACCATTTTTACTTCAAATTTTAACCTAACTCTTTCTAGGGTTTGTTAATTCTATGTTTTACACAATATACTTGAAATTCAGGCCATTTCAACCGCATGAACTAGTTCAAATCAGAAAAATATGAGAAGAAGAGAGTAGAAATGAGAAAATCCGGTAGAATCAAGCTGCTATGGTATGAACTCCTTGTCCTGAGCTCTGATACCACTTGTTGGACCGTGTGCGACCCTATATAGTCAGTTAAGGCAGTTCATCTTCGTGTACAAAGGCGGAATCAATGTAAACAAAGTCACAACAGCTTTTCCTTTTAATTTCCTTTTCTATTAATGCTTTCTGAGTAAATTTTGACAGCGTTTCAACACCTAGCACATGATCTATTTTCGTTCCAACCGTTACAAATGAGATCACACTACTGGTTTATATAGTGCAGCTGATTTCGCTCCAAACATGAGGAGCGAAACCCCATGTGATCACTTATGAGCGAAATCACCAAGTTACCTTTGGAGCGAAACCTCTATGAACCCCAGGAGCAAAATCATAAACATTACATCAGGAGCGAAATCACACTCTAAAACCCTAACTTTGATTTTCGTGCTCCAATCTAACCTATCTAGACCTAAGACTCGATACAGACGCAGTTAATAGACATTCAATGCACCAACAGACTCCCCCTTGTATGTTGACGAAGTCTTCGGCGTCGAGTCTTCAGTCTTGGTCTTTTCTCCAACTCTGTCTCTACATTGTAAAAATTCTATCTTCACAGATTCAGGAACTCAACCTAGCTCCATCTTCAATCACCCCTTTAACTGTTGATCCAGAAGTCTAGACTCCCCCTTTCACAGACTCCCCCTCTTGGAATGCTGGGATCTAGGACTTTGTCTGGTTCAAGCTTTGACTTTTTGAGCCACAGAGATGATAGAATCTACAACCTGTTACTCAACTAATAACATTAGAAACTATTGATTTTAACAATAAAAACAATATTTATCAGCTTAAAAATCCACTCAAGTATTCAGGTCCAAGTTAATGACCCTGATTACTCAATTAATCTACCAAGTTCAACTTAATGACCTTGGTTGATTTCAGACAAAACAAACTGATTTAGATCATCATTTTCAAACTTTTTCTGAAAATAACAAGTATCAAGTTAATGAACTTGTTTTTGATTTTTCAACAATCCAAACTTCATCAAGATAAGCTCTCCTCATTCTCCAGTTCAGAACTTCTCCTGCATCTGTCACACCCCGACCGCGTGTAACATGCAACCGCGGCGGAAAACGTCGGGGAGTGTTGTGGACAGAATTAATTGTTATACAACCATGGAAATTAAAGTTACATTTTATTTATTAAACAAGGGTAGTACATTGTCTTAAACCGGAAAACAAAGAGTTTATAACATAGTTAACTAAGTCTATCTTCAGTTTTAGTCTCTAAGGCACATGTCCGCCCTAGTATCGTGATCAACATCCTATGGAACAGCTCCTGAAAACACATGTGAAAGTAGGTACGTCAGCATAAAAATGCCTGTGAGATACATAGGTTTTGTGAAAATGGGATTCATGACTTGAGTTTAAAGAAATGTTAATAACAGTCAATCATGAACCTTGTAATTTGTCTTGCTTTGTAAACCATTTGAAAAACGATAACATCAGATGATATGTATAGATATGTGCAAGGTTAAACGAGTAACCAAGTAAAATGAGTTGAATATAATAAGTTGTTTTGTAAGGCAATGTTTTATGAAAAGTATGTTATTTGTATAAAATGTTATATGTCTAAACTGAAATGATTTAGATAACGCTAAGATATGTAATATTATACAAACATTTATATATAGGAAGTACCAGCGGCGTATCCACCATGTTTGCATCATATTACATACTCCACGTTACTCAAACCATTTACCCAAACCAACCCACCATGTAAATTGTTCATGTATAATCCAAATGTCAAGTGTTATTGTGTAAACCATGTCAAATGTTTATGTTCAATGTAAACCACCAAATGTGTATGTCAATGTCAACGTGTTTATGTTCAATGTAAATCATGTAATGTGTATCCCAAAATGTATCATGTATGGTAAGCGAAATGTATTAACTTAAACCATATGTAAAATGCACAAAACAAGTCGTTGAAGTAAAACGTGGTTTAAATCAACGTTATGTTCTGTGGAAAAATGCATGCTCTATTGATATTAACATTTATGCGGTATTGTAAACTATGCATACATCCAAGCCTTGAGACTGCGGCGATAAACCCTTAAACAAATTAAAGGTTTATCTAAGTTATGTATATCGAATTCGGTCATTCCTTCCAATCCTATCAAACCCAGGATTTCAGAAACGGGAGTTGTCAATTCCTATGGTACCACTACCTACTAACGAACGACGTAGCTAATGTTAATGAATGTATTGTCCCATGTTAAACAAACCAAATGTCATAACAAAATGAAGGCATGCGATGTAAACAAATATACTAAGTATGCTAAGTAAACATACGAAGCAGAAGTACTCATGTAAATCAATGTGTCCATATGCTGAGTAAACATATACAACAGAAATGTTCGTGTAAATCAATGTGTCCATATGCTGAGTAAGCATATGCAACAGAAATGTTCATGTAAATCAATGTGTCCATATGCTGAGTAAACATATGCAACAGAAATGTAATGTAAATCAATGTACTAGGTACGCACACAATAGGCATACATAGCATAAAATGTAATGAAATCATGTACTATAATGTACTAATGAGCATAGCAGATATATGATGTGAAAACATGGAAAGCATGAAAGTAACAGATAGGCACATGTGTTTCACCCCAAAACAGTTGGAAAACAGTAAAAGAGGGGTTCAATGTACTCACCTGAGATTGCTTTGTAGTTCTTGTATAATAACCAAATAATGCTAAAGATCACGGGATATCAAACGGCACCTAATAGGTAGCTATGTCAATATACCGGACCAAATCGGAAGGATCGGATAGTATGCGGGTTCGTAAACCAAACGAGTATAGAGACTCGTGTAATACGGTTTAACAAAGCCTACATACTAAAATGAAACCTAACCTAAGTGCTTACGACCCATCACGACCCGTTTAGGTAGCTTATGCTACCTTACGCGTCGTTCGCGTAGAACGCGTCTGGAACGCCTAACATCGTGACCACAAGGTATAACCTCGGAAGGTTATAGCTATGGTCACCTAATGTGTTTGGTCGGATCCTAATGATCGACCAAATGGGTCGGGTTCGAAAGTATAAGCGATGGTTTAGATCGCTTACCTTACGACCCTATAAACGCACTATACTAAAAGTGACGAGCTAAGCATGTTAGAACATGCTTAACTAAGTTTAGAAAACAGGTTTGGCATCAAAACAAACGGCTTTGATGCTCACGAGTAGTTTGGTTACAAAATACGCAAGAATGCGCATTTTGGCCGAAACTACGACTCGTCACTGAGCCTAGATAACGTGGTGATCAGTAGGTATAGTCACTACGGACTATAACCATCGTGATCACGCTCATGTTATGAAGTTCTTATGAACTTCGCATCGACCATAAACTGGTCAATGCAGAAAGTCAACAAAACGTTGACTTTCAGACTCGAAAAGCGAATAAAAGAACGAAAGAATACTTACGGAGGGTCCCCGAATGCTAATCTAGACCAAAATGGCTCAGGTATGAAACAATGGTTCCAACTTAGAGCCTTAAGATCAGATTGTGTGGGTTTTGAGCAAAATGGGGGGGGGGTATTTATAGGAAAAGTGGAACCGTTAGGATCGTTCATCGAATAACGTGCCACGATCTTGTGCGTACATGTGTCAAAATGTTATGGTTCACTGAATATGGCCCTTGGCCTTTGATTGGGTGAAAAGGCATTTGAACCTTTCGCCATTTGAAGAGCCAATCAGCATTAAATGTGGGTTCTGCTGTACTGGGGACTCCTTACGGACGGTATGGCTTATGGCTTACGGTCCGTAAGCCCCTAGTTTGGCAGAATTGCAGTTTTGGTCCCTGCAGCACCAAAACTTGGTATTTGATGCGTTTTTGGCACGTTTAAGCCCCGTTAACCTCATTTCAAAGCTCTAAAATGATGTTAAAGTATAGGGAACTGAAAATGTGCTCAAAAATATGTCGGATGTCGGTTCGTTTGGCCGTACGGTCGCGATGTTCGGTTAATTACGACGGAATGCGCATAAGCGCGAAAGACGATCCAAATTGCGCGACGAATGGATTTTTCTCATGCCAAGAACTAAGGCATAATACTAGGATGCTTACATAAATTTTTGGATGTCCGGATGTATTCAGAACGTAAGTTATGCGCGAAAGCGCAAACTTGTGCACTTTTTGACACTTTTAGCCCCTGAATGATCCAAAAGTTTGTTTTAGCATACCAAACCCCTCAAAGCCTATTTCTAAGCTATGTAAAGGATATTTATGGTATGTTTAACTTATGGACATGTTCTGGAATGTTCGTTACTGTTTAAATTGGCATACTTTCGCAGTTTGTCAAGTTTAGTCCCTGTAAGCGAATTAACTTGTTTTTGCCATACCAAAGCCTTCAAAACTTATTTCTAAGTTATGTAAAGGTTATTTAAGGTATGTTGAGTATATGTTGATGTTCCGGAGTATTTGTCGCATTAAACTGAGTACGTTTACGTACTAGTTTGCGTATAATTCTCCAGAAAGCGATGTAGAGTTTCAAATTGAACAAAAGTTAAAATATGAAAAATGTGAAACACAATCAAACAATCATTGGGATAAAATAACATTGTTTTATTGATAATTGAACTGTTCATAATGATTACAAGCACAAATGTTACAGTCTCCCCTACTTGTGGAAATTTCGTCCCGAAATTTATTTAGAGGAAACTCGTGGAAAAAGATGCGGATATTTTGCCTTCATTTGATCTTCACGTTCCCAAGTAAACTCGGGTCCACGCTTAGATTCCCAGCGAACCTTGACCAAAGGAATGCGCTTGCGTTTAAGCCACTTGACTTCACGTTCCATGATTTCTACCGGTTTCTCAACAAATTTTAGTGTTTTGTCAACCCGAATTTCGTCAAGAGGTATGTGGAGGTTCTCATCAGCTAAACACCTCTTGAGATTGGATACGTGAAAGGTTGGATGAACATTTCCAAGTTCAGGAGGTAACTCAAGTCTGTAGGCTACCTTTCCGATTCTTTCGACGATCTTGAATGGTCCAACGTATCTAGGTGCAAGTTTTCCTTTCTTTCCAAATCTGATCACACCTTTCCAAGGTGAGACCTTAAGTAATACACGATCACCGACTTGAAAATCCAAGGGCTTGCGTTTTAGGTCCGCGTAATTCTTTTGACGGCTTCTAGCTATATGAAGGTTATCACGAACTTTCTTAACCTTATCTGTTGTCTCTAAAATGAGGGCAGGTCCAGTAAGTTGAGCCTCGCCGATCTCATTCCAGCAGACTGGTGAACGACATTTTCGACCATAGAGAGCCTCGAAAGGAGCCATGTTGATGCTGGAGTGATAACTGTTGTTGTAGGAGAATTCAATCAATGGAAGATGTGAATCCCAACTACCACCAAAATCTATCACACAAGCTCTAAGCATATCCTCCAGTATCTGGATTGTTCTTTCAGATTGACCATCCGTTTGCGGATGATAAGCTGTGCTCAGATTAAGTTGAGACCCCATAGCAGATTGCATGGTTCTCCAAAAATGAGAAGTGAAACGAGCATCCCTGTCAGAAATGATGTTCAGAGGAACACCATGTCGTGCTACAATTTCATCCACGTAGATTTGAGCAAGTTTGTCAGCCGAAAAATCCTCACGGATTGGCAAGAAATGCGCTGACTTGGTAAGACGATCAACGACTACCCAGATGGCATCGTGACCTTTCTTTGTACGCGGGAGTTTAGTAATGAGATCCATAGTAATGTTTTCCCATTTCCAAACTGGGATCTCTAGTTGCTCCAATAAACCGGAAGGACGCTGATGTTCAGCCTTAACCTTAAGACAAGTAAGGCATTTGGATACGTATAAGGCAATGTCTTTCTTAATACCAGGCCACCAATACTGAATACGAAGATCCTTATACATCTTATCTGAGCTAGGATGAATAGAATAACGAGACTTATGGGCTTCATCCATAAGCAAGGTACGAAGATCATCTTGGCTTGGGACCCACAACCGGTCCATGAAGTAATATGATCCATTGTCCTTCAGTTCCAGAGCAGGTGTTATGTGATAAGGAAATTCCTTATCCATCAAACCTTGTGAAACACAAGCTTGTTGAGCCTGAGAAATACGGGCTTGGATATCGGTTTGAATAACAGATTGGACTCGAACACAATGAAGCTTAGTACGTTCCTTGCGACTTAAAGCATCGGCTACGACATTCGCCTTACCAGGATGGTAGCGAATCTCGCAGTCATAGTCGTTTAGAAGTTCAACCCAACGTCTTTGCCTCATGTTGAGCTCTTTCTGATTGAAGATGTGTTGAAGACTCTTGTGGTCGGTGAAAACCACACATTTTGTACCGTACAAGTAGTGTCTCCAAATCTTAAGAGCGAAGACAACTGCACCCAACTCAAGATCATGAGTGGTGTAGTTCTTCTCATGTATCTTCAACTGTCTTGATGCGTATGCTATGACTTTGTTTCTTTGCATCAGGACGCAGCCAAGACCTAATTTAGATGCGTCGCAATAAACGACGAAATCATCATTGCCCTCAGGCAATGTTAGGACAGGCGCGTTGCAAATCTTTTGTTTCAAAGTCAGAAACGCTTCCTCTTGTTTGACTCCCCAATCAAATGGCTTGTTCTTCTGAGTTAGAGCAGTTAGAGGAACTGCAATCTTCGAGAAATTCTCAATGAAGCGGCGATAATAACCCGCTAGACCAAGAAAAGAACGAACCTCAGTAGGAGTAGTAGGCGTATCCCAATCCTTAATCGCACTGATCTTGGAGGGATCTACATGAATACCTTGTTCGTTGACAATATGTCCTAAGAATTGAACTTCTTTAAGCCAAAATTCACACTTGGAGAATTTGGCGAAAAGCTGCTCTTTCTTTAGGAGTTCCAATGTAAGACGAAGATGTTGTTCATGATCAGCTCGCGTCTTAGAATATATCAAAATGTCATCAATGAAAACGATGATGAACTTATCCAAATAGGGTTTGCAGACCCTATTCATCAAGTCCATGAAAACAGCAGGAGCATTAGTCAAACCAAATGGCATGGCTGTGAACTCATAATGTCCATAACGAGTGCGGAATGCTGTCTTGGGAATGTCTTCTTCATGCACACGAAGCTGATGATATCCAGATCGTAGATCAATCTTCGAAAAGTATGAAGCACCTTGCAATTGATCAAAGAGATCATCAATGCGAGGTAGGGGATATCGATTCTTGATGGTAAGCTTGTTAAGCTCACGATAATCGATACACATCCTAAAAGATCCATCCTTCTTCTTTACAAAGAGAACGGGAGCACCCCAAGGTGAAAAGCTAGGACGGATAAAACCTTTGTCGGAGAGCTCCTAAAGCTGTTTAGATAATTCTTGCATCTCAGACGGTGCAAGACGGTATGGAGCTCTGGCTATGGGATTTGCACCAGGTACGAGATCAATACGGAACTCGACTTGGCGTGCTGGAGGTAGACCAGGTAACTCTTCAGGGAAAACTTCAGAATAATCCCGAACGACAGGAATATCTGAAATAGACTTACCCTTGCCTTTATCTGCTGTAACCTGTGCTAAAAAGGTCACATAGTGCTTTCGCAGATACTTCCGTGCTTTAAAACAAGACATGAGTTTGAGACCACCAGCAGGCTTCTCACCACGAACCTGTAGGATCTCGCCTTTCGACAGCGGTACACGAACAATCTTCTCAGAACAAACTATCTCTGCGCGATGCTTAGATAACCAATCCATTCCCACAATAACGTCGAAGCTTCCAAGTTGCATTGGCGTGAGGTCAATAGGAAAAATATGGTCGTTAAGGTTCAACTGGCAGTTGCGTAGAACAGAATTAAGAACAACGGGTTCACCACTGGCAACCTCTACTGTCAAAGGTTTACCTAGTTTCGTTCTAGTCACGCGAAGCATTGTCTCAAAAGACAATGACACAAAGCTCTTGCCGGCACCCGAATCAAAAAGAACAGATGCTGGCTGATTATTAATAAAGAACGTACCGTTCACCACCTCGTTTTCTACTTGTGCTTCTTGTGCATTCATGTTGAAGACTCGACCTCGAGCCTGAGCCTGATTCTGGTTTGCATTCTGGTTCTGGTTGGCTAGTCTTGGACACCGATTTCTGTAGTGGGTCAGATCCCCACAGTTATAACAAGCACCTGGTGGGTAGTTTGGTCATGCAGCCTGACCCTGTTGCTGAGCAACTTGTTGAGCAGGGTTCTGAACTGCGCGATTCTGAGCAAACTGACAAACATCGGCAAGATGACCCGACTTCCCACAGTTAGTACAGAAACGGCACTGATATTGCGGCTGATGGTGACTGTTGCATTGATTGCACAAAGGTGCACTTCCTGAGTAGGGCTTCTTCACTGGAGGCTGGTTGGGAGCTGCCTGGTTAGCTTGGGTAGTGACAGCATAGTTTTGGGAAGCCTTAAGCTTCCTTGACCCCCTTGAGGAACCAGAATCCTTTCCCTTCTTGTTTTGACCTTTCTTGCTATTTTCCTTGTCAGCCGACTGCTTCTTGCCCTTGTCACCCTTCCTGTGTAGCTTATTCTTTCGAATCTGCAACTCAGTCAGTGTCGCTGATAACTCGATTGCCTGACGGAGTGTGGTAGGGTTGCTACCAGTGAGGATGTCTTGTACTGAGTCAGGTAGGCCGTCGATGTACCTTTCGATGGCCTTTTCGAGTGGGGTAACCATAGTCGGGCAAAGCAGACTCAACTCTTCAAATTTTTATCAGTATAAGCCCTGTGCTCGCCACTATCTTGCTTCAAAACATCAAATTCTTTCTCCAACGCCCGTTGTTCATGACGAGGACAAAACTCCCTCATCATAAGAGCTCTCAGTTCAGCCCATGTCTGAGCTAGAGCAACTTCTGCACCTTGATCTCTCATAACCCCATTCCACCATGTAAGAGCCCTCTTCTGAAACACGCTTGAAGAAAACTCGACCTTGCGATTATCCGGACACTGCACGTCGCGAAAAGTGTTCTCGATGCTCTCGAACCACTGAAGAAGCCCAGTTGCTCCTTCAGAACCACTAAACTTGAGTGGCTTAGCCGAGTTAAAATCCTTATATTTGCATATACCATTGTTGTTGTTGTTGGCATGGTTCCATTGAGCGAAGAGATTTGGGAATTGAGCAGCCATCTGCTGTGCAATAATCTCCGCCAGCTCGGCAGTAGCTATCTGGTTGTCGCGTCGAGGAGGCATTCTAGAAGAGAAAAACATGAAATGAAACGAGTGAGATGATTGGATGAAGAGAATGAGATGAAGCAAAATCAACAAAAGCAAAGATGGCGGTTATGCATCGCAAAGCAAACAAGCGACATGAAATGTCTAGTCAAAGTAAATGGGTCAGGATTAGTGTATCGCGAAGACATGCTCGCCTATAAGTGAACACTCACCCCAAGAGTTCCCAGGTAAGAGTGACTGGTCCGATTATGTGGATTTGTACGAACACTCTAGCCTTAGACAGAAAACCCAGGGTACAGGCATTCACTCTTCCAGTTCGCACGTGTTCACACTATTAACCCAAAACTTTGACGGGATTTTTGAGAATCCAAAGGGTTCAAAACCATATAACAGAGGGTTCAAAACCTTATAACAGAGGGTTCAAAACCTAGTAATCAATCATCCTAGAACAGATGATTAATTTTCAAAGCGGATTCGGAACCGAAGTTCCCGTTGTGGTTGTCACCTAAGGATAGGTGATGTGCATGTTTTAAACTCTAAACACAAGATAACTTGTGTTAGGGTCCTAGAAAGTTATAGTCTAGGTCAAAGCATTACTAATAACCTAATTCTCTATAACCAATGGCTCTGATACCAACTCTTCTGTCACACCCCGACCGCGTGTAACATGCAACCGGGGCGGAAAACGTCGGGGAGTGTTGTGGACAGAATTAATTGTTATACAACCATGGAAATTAAAGTTACATTTTATTTATTAAACAAGGGTAGTACATTGTCTTGAACCGGAAAACAAAGAGTTTATAACATAGTTAACTAAGTCTATCTTCAGTTTTAGTCTCTAAGGCACAGGTCCGCCCTAGTATCGTGATGAACATCCTATGGAACAGCTCCTGAAAACACATGTGAAAGTAGGTACGTCAGCATAAAAATGCCTGTGAGATACATAGGTTTTGTGAAAATGGGATTCATGACTTGAGTTTAAAGAAATGTTTAATAACAGTCAGTCATGAACCTTGTAATTTGTCTTGCTTTGTAAACCATTTGAAAAACGATAACATCAGATGATATGTATAGATATGTGCAAGGTTAAAGGAGTAACCAAGTAAAATGGGTTGAATATAATAAGTTGTTTTGTAAGGCAATGTTTTATGAAAAGTATGTTATTTGTATAAAATGTTATATGTCTAAACTGAAATGATTTAGATAACGCTAAGATATGTAATATTATACAAACATTTATATATAGGAAGTACCAGCGGCGTATCCACCATGTTTGCATCATATTACATACTCCACGTTACTCAAACCATTTACCCAAACCAATCCACCATGTAAATTGTTCATGTATAACCCAAATGTCAAGTGTTATTGTGTAAACCATGTCAAATGTCTATGTTCAATGTAAATCACCAAATGTGTATGTCAATGTCAACGTGTTTATGTTCAATGTAAATCATGTAATGTGTATACCAAAATGTATCATGTATGGTAAGCGAAATGTATCAACTTAAACCATATGTAAAATGCACAAAACAAGTCGTTGAAGTAAAACGTGGTTTAAATCAACGTTATGTTCTGTAGAAAAATGCATGCTCTATTGATATTAACATTTATGCGGTATTGTGAAATATGCATACATCCAAGCCTTGAGACTGTGGCGATAAACCCTTAAATAAATTAAAGGTTTATCTAAGTTATGTATATCGAATTCGGTCATTCCTTCGAATCCTATCAAACCCAGGATTTCAGAAACGGGAGTTGTCAATTCCTATGGTACCACTACCTACTAACGAACGGCGTAGCTAATGTTAATGAATGTATTGTCCCATGTTAAACAAACCAAATGTCATAACAAAATGAAGGCATGTGATGTAAACAATTGTACTAAGTATGCTAAGTAAACATACGAAGCAGAAGTGCTCATGTAAATCAATGTGCCCATATGTTGAGTAAACATATGCGGCAGAAATGTTCATGTAAATCAATGTGTCCATATGCTGAGTAAACATATGCAACAGAAATGTTCATGTAAATCAATGTGTCCATATGCTGAGCAAACATATGCAACAGAAATGTAATGTAAATCAATGTACTAAGTACGCACACAATAGGCATACATAGCATAAAATGTAATGAAATCATGTACTATAATGTACTAATGAGCACAGCAGATATATGATGTGAAAACATGGAAAGCATGAAAGTAACAGATAGGCACATGTGTTTCACCCCAAAACAGTTGGAAAACAGTAAAAGAGGGGTTCAATGTACTCACCTGAGATTGCTTTGTAGTTCTTATATAATAACCAAATAATGCTAAAGATCACGGGATATCAAACGGCACCTAATAGGTAGCTATGTCAATATACCGGACCAAATCGGAAGGATCGGATAGTATGCGGGTTCGTAAACCAAACGAGTATAGAGACTCGTGTAATATGGTTTAACAAAGCCTACATACTAAAATGAAACCTAACCTAAGTGCTTGCGACCCATCACGACCCGTTTAGGTAGCTTATGCTACCTTACGCGTCGTTCGCGTAGAACGCGTCTGGAACGCCTAACATCGTGACCACAAGGTATAACCTCGGAAGGTTATAGCTATGGTCACCTAATGTGTTTGGTCGGATCCTAATGATCGACCAAATGGGTCGGGTTCGAAAGTATAAGCGATGGTTTAGATCGCTTACCTTACGACCCTATAAACGCACTATACTAAAAGTGACGAGCTAAGCATGTTAGAACATGCTTAACTAAGTTTAGAAAACAGGTTTGGCATCAAAACAAACGGCTTTGATGCTCACGAGTAGTTTGGTTACAAAATACGCAAGAATGCGCATTTTGGCCGAAACTACGACTCGTCACTGAGCCTAGATAACGTGGTGATCAGTAGGTATAGTCACTACGGACTATAACCATCATGATCACGCTCACGTTATGAAGTTCTTATGAACTTCGCATCGACCATAAACTGGTCAATGCAGAAAGTCAACAAAACGTTGACTTTCGGACTCGAAAAGCGAATAAAAGAACGAAAGAATACTTACGGAGGGTCCCCGAATGCTAATCTAGACCAAAATGGCTCAGGTATGAAACAATGGTTCCAACTTAGAGCCTTAAGATCAGATTGTGTGGGTTTTGAGCAAAATGGGGGGGGAGGGGTATTTATAGGAAAAGTGGAACCGTTAGGATCGTTCATCGAATAACGTGCCACGATCTTGTGCGTACATGTGTCAAAATGTTATGGTTCACTGAATATGGCCCTTGGCCTTTGATTGGGTGAAAAGGCATTTGGACCTTTCGCCATTTGAAGAGCCAATCAGCATTAAATGTGGGTTCTGCTGTACTGGGGACTCCTTACGGACCGTATGGCTTATGGCTTACGGTCCGTAAGCCCCTAGTTTGGCAGAATTGCAGTTTTGGTCCCTGCAGCACCAAAACTTGGTATTTGATGCGTTTTTGGCACGTTTAAGCCCCGTTAACCTCATTTTAAAGCTCTAAAATGATGTTAAAGTATAGGGAACTGAAAATGTGCTCAAAAATATGTCGGATGTCGTTTCGTTTGGCCGTACGGTCGCGATGTTCGGTTAATTACGACGGAATGCGCATAAGCGCGAAAGACGATCCAAATTGCGCGACGAATGGATTTTTCTCATGCCAAGCACTAAGGCATAATACTAGGATGCTTACATAAATTTTTGGATGTAAGGATGTATTCAGAACGTAAGTTATGCGCGAAAGCGCAAACTTGTGCACTTTTTGACACTTTTAGCCCCTGAATGATCCAAAAGTTTGTTTTAGCATACCAAACCCCTCAAAGCCTATTTCTAAGCTATGTAAAGGATATTTATGGTATGTTTAACTTATGGACATGTTCCGGAATGTTCGTTACAGTT